>NC_085100.1:5674067-5751567 GCF_963422355.1 Corticium candelabrum | reverse complement strand
AGGTACTGGAGGAGAGAGTGGAATCAGTTCTGCACACTCTCATTTCACTATAATCCATTCTATTGTGCAGGTTTTTCACGGCGTTTTGTCTGTCTTTGTCTATCCTTACAACTCTTTGAAGATCAACGTTTGAAAGTACTCCAACAAGAAGGCAGGAACGGAAGACTGTTGTATTCTCTAAGAGTGGCAACTTCACTTGCAATGTTTGTGGATACTCCTGCACAGCACGCATTGGTTTTTGGAAACACAAGCAGAGCCTGGTCATGTCGATCACTCACTCCACTGTGTGTGTGTGTGTGTGTGTGTGTGTGTGTGTGTGTGTGTGTGTGCATGTGTGTGTGTGCGTGTGTGTGTGTGTGTGTGCATGTGTGTGTGCATGTGTGTGTGTGTGTGCGCACGTGTGTGTGTGTGTGTGTGTGTGTGTGTGTGTGTGTGTGTGTGTGTGTGTGTGTGTGTTTGCTGGCTAACGTGACTAGCATAGAGCTCTCCTTGTCCAGATCTGTTCTGAATTTAAATAAGTTGCTGCATTAAGTCTGTGTGTTTGAATACTAGCTGAAGAGGAAGGAACAATTGCTACAGGTATTGTCGAACACAACAGAAGAGGTGTTGCTGTCAACTAAAAAGCAATAACAATGTTCAAGATAAACCATGTTGGCATAAGTGAAATAAAACAGTATGGAGAAGCAATACTTCATTCAGAGATGCGTTTTTCTTAATTAATAGGATCACCAGGCGGAAAGAAACGAGGAAGTAAATATTGCATTGGATGAGGATACAGAAAAACAATGGAAACAATGTGGTGAAGTTTGGAAAGCAGTGACTTCAAGACTAGTAACTGCTAGGCTACAGCTCAAAGCTGCTATGTTGATGATAATATGGTTAATGACAAATCACGACATTCAATTTATCTGACTATGGTCAGCATCTATGCTGCAACATACTGATCTACGTAGTCAAGAATTGAAAGACAAGTTCTATGACGACTGTCAAAGTTGTTCTGCAAAACTATACAAGACAATAAGCTGCTAGTGTTAGTTGGTAACTTCAATGTCTGGGTAGGTAGTACCAACAGAATTGAGACAAGACTACTTTCGAAATATCAGAGTTTGTAAGAAGATTAATGAATATAATGAGGCTTTTCTTTCTTTTCTTGCATTCATGAATATTTAGACATAGAATTAAGTTGGCAGCATCCTAGTAGTAAAATGACTTGTACTGATTACCTTACGAGACCAAAGAGACATGTGGCTGTTTGTTGTAATGCAGTGATTCTCCATTCTGCAGATTCTTGGACAATCTGCAAGCTATTTCAAGTTAATTAAGCTATGATTACAAAAATGAGAACCAGAACAATAACTAAATATTTGTAGAAAGCACTCGAGCTAGCTTTTGACTTTTGACATGCATCCAGAAATCAGAATCTAACCATATCCAGGAACCTTCATCAACTTTCATGACAATGAATGCAAGGTTGGTCACTCCTTGTTAATGCGCACTAGGTCACCCCTTTAACGCACTTTAGGCTGGACTGGTTTAAATTTTGTTGATACGGCCCTGAGTCCAGAGCTCAGGAGGGTAAAAGAAATAGGGCCATGTTTCCAGTAGTATTTAAACTGGTTTAACAAATTGTTTACGCTAAACTGGTTTAAGATTTGACCTGCTTCCACCTACACTAAACCAGCTATATTCTAAACCCGAACAGCTTTTCCTAACCTGTTTTGTAGTACATTTAGCAAGTGGTTTAGGTTTAATTAACTGCCAATTTATGGTAGTGTAAGTGCTTGAAAATGGCCACTGACAACACCAATTTAGTTTTATCTACTATTATTTCGTTGGTATGGGATTGTCTCAAAAGATGGAAACTCATCACATTAAAGAGAGAATCAGCAGCTACTGCACTGCACGTGCCTAGATGCTGAATTATTAGTCTCAGTGAAAATACTGCTGCTCTGACTCGGCAACAGAACAGCCCAATGTATCACAGCTAGCATCATTCCAGGAATATTGCGCCAATGCAAACGGATTTGTCAAGATACCTCTCATATTCCGGATGTGCAAGTCCCTAGTGGATAGAGTTACTTTATGGAACTGTTTTGTTTATAAACTTGTTTAAGCTAAACTAGTTTAACTTAATGTGGAGGTAGTGGAAACACGACCTAAAGCTTGTCAAAGACATTTCTCACCTTGGAAAATGCAGTTCTTGAAAAAACATAAGCAATCAAATTGGTTGTTGCAAAACACCTGTTTTTAGAACTGCTTATTAAAAACAAAAGACTTTGCCATGTGGATGAACACCCATCATCACAGCAACAGCCAACATCACAGTTTGTTATGCAGAGAACTGCTGTGCTGCAAAATCAAACAGTCAAAGAATAAGTGGTTCAACAAAAAATTTGTCAAGTTGAACTTGAAATGTAGAAAGCAAAGTCCAGCAAAAGGGCTTCAAAAGAAAGAAAATACACATAATACATATGGGCAAGCAGGGTTTAAGCTGGCTCCAAAAACGTATACCGTATAACCAGTCTTACCGGCGTGGCGCTTATTTTTTGCAGACTTTGGAGGAAGGCGCTTGTTGGAGTGCAGCACTAATTTGAGGCAGGTGCTTAATAATTTCACATGAAAACCATCCACCCAACAGCTCTGATCAGTATGTAGTACATGATATACCCATAAGCGTCATGATATATGGAACGAAAGGAACATCAGGGACAAATCTATGATAAAAGTGATTGCTAGCTTGAAAATGAAATATAAAGGTGAAGAAACAACAGTGACAGCTTTTACCTGTACATCGTGACTTAATTGCTTGGGTGTGCCTCAGAGTACACTATAGTTGGTGATCAATCGCACAATCAGAGACTGGATAGTGCATAGGTAAAAAGAGAATGGTGCTTATTCCTGTCGGATATCACTGCAAGAGGACAACGGTAAAAGATGGTGCGGTGGTAAATAGCGGTTAGACGGTAAATTGTAAAGATACAGATGTTGTCTTTGCAGTGGGCAGAAAAAGCACTTCCAACAATAACCTCACTTTGAAGGGTTCTTAATTTACACAAGTCAATGAACCAGTAGTGCAGTCAGTTGCTCAGCACACTATTTGCCAACCATCTAAACAAGAGATTAGATTCCTCAAAAGGTGCGTTTGAACAAACCTGTGGTCCAACTGGATGTCTCCCTGAAAGGTTGCATTACCTCAATGACAACATGCCTGATTGTATACCATATTTTCCGTTTAAATGGTGCCCTGAACACATTCCCCAATAAACGCTGCACCATTATGAGGGCTGAAAGTAACGAATGCTGCCCTTGATATTCACCACATATCAAAAATTCTTGAGAGCATACGCGGCTCCCATATAGACCTTTTTAATGTTAGTGACTTTATCTGTCTAATGTTTGTATCTCAGCTAACCAGAGAAGTGACAATGACAGGTAATGTGTACAAGTTATTAAAGAAGACAAGGAAGACGAAGCTAGAGGAGTTGTAAGCTAATGAAATAGTCTGTATTGATGAGAACCAGAAAAACCATATTAGTATTTGTGTAGGTAGGCATAAAAGTACAAGAAGCTGTTAAGTAATTGTGTCAGATGCTGAAATCAATAAATGACACCCCTTACAAGGGCTGAAAGCAATAAACGCTGCAGCGCGTCTAAACAAGGAAACACGGTAACTTGTCTTAATTCGTAACAATAGAAATTGATCGTTCTGTAACAAGTGGTGTGGAATTAGTTGCTATATGTTGTGCACAAACTCTTTGGAAAGGCTATACAAAGGAGATCACAAGTTGTTATTGACAACGTGTCATCTGATTCCAGACTTTGCCAAAGGATGTGGATGTGCTGTATTTGTACCTAGAACGTGCATGCACTGATTCTATACCACTGAAGACTGAAGATCTATTTCCAGACACACAGAACTACCGTAGAACAGGGAACACAGACGCTAACAATGGAAGTGCCCTACTGCTATACTTATAACTGTCATCTTAACTCTGCCCTTAAACTAATTACCTAACAACAATACACAACCCTTTCTCCTTAGTCTTGTCGGTATCTAGCAGGAGGTCTCTTATAGGATCTCGCCGGATATCTTCTTTCTGCTCCTGGTGATAACTTGGTTGTTGCTGTTGCTGTTGTTGGTGTCTCCTGGCTTGATTCATCCGGTTTAGTTGCTGTGTTCTCTTCAACTGCTGCTTTATCTCGCTGTGTACTTTGATCCAGGGCACGGAAATTGATGTTTCTTCTGTCTCTGCCACTTGCAGCATACTTCTCTCATCTCTGGATCTTAGTTGGTCCACATGTATCTAGTACTTCCTCCGACATTGACCAAGTAGTTTGTGGGATCCAGTTTCTGAACTATGGTACACCCCTAACCACTTCCCTCTAATGTCTTGTCTCGGGTTCCACACACTTACAGTCGATCCTGGTTCGAGGTCTCTTGCTCGAAAGGTAGCATCTTTATATTGTTCAGTTGCAGATCTCGGATGTTGTTTCATGTTTCAAGTCGTAAGAGAGTTAGTCTAGTTCTCAATTCTCTCTTGAACATCAGCTCAGCTGGGGCTTTCCCTGTTGTCGTGTTTGGTATTGTTCGATACTGCAGTAAAATGATGATACCTGATGACTACTGGATCTCCCTGTTGGCCGACTCTTCAAACTCTTCTTGAGTCCATGTCAAATTTCATTGGCCTTCATGAACATCTGAGACTCGGTGTAACCTAAATAGGGAGGGGCCCATTATCCATCACCAACTTCCTGGGTAAGCCATGATAACTGAAGGTCCGTCTCATCGCATTCATAGTCTGCTCTGTGGTGGTATTGTCTTCCGGATAGTTCCAAAAAATTAGCATGTACCCGCTCCCAAGGCATTGCTGGGTAGATCCATGGGTGGGATGGTAAGACCCGTGCTAGTCTTCCTTTTAACTCTGACATCTCTTACATCTCCTGGCCAAGTCTTCCAAATCTCTCTCAAGATTGAGCCACCAGATGAAGCTCCTTGCTAAAGCCTTCATCCTGACTACTCCAAGATGTTCACCATGAATTTCTTCTGCCACCACCATACGTAACGCCTTTGGTATAATTTCTCTACTCCCCAGAGTAGCATCCATTATCGATTGACAACTCTGTGGATCATTTGATGTAATGCTCTAAACACAGATCCCGTGAAGTTCTCTATCCACTTTGGGTATATTCATAGGCCTTTGTCAGTATTGGATCTCTCTGGGTTTCTCTGGCCATTCGTTTGCTGTCACTGGCAACTAATCACAGTAGTCCATGTGGTAAATCTCGTCATTTGGGTCAATCACATAAGTATTGGCAATTTAGACAACAAATCTGCTTCCTTGTTGTCTACTCCTAACTTGAACTTCAGCTTGTACTGTAGTTGTATGCACCTTTAGAAGCAGTGACCAACGTTATGACTAGGCTGCTGCCAAAGTTGGGACTCCTTTACATATGGTCCAAAATCTTCAGAAGAGGTAGATGGTCTGTAACCAACTTAAATTCTCTGCCCACTAGGTATTTGCGAAATTGCTTCACTCCGTATACTAATGCTAATGCCTCTTTCTCCAGTCTCTCAGTGCCATCTGGCATTATGTGTGTCAGACAGGCACCTACCCCATAAGGTGATGCATCACAACTCACACTCACTGGCCTTTGCAGGTCGTAATGTGTCAGGAATTCTGATTCCAGAAGCTTCTGTTTTCCATTTTGGAATGCTTCTCTTTCCTTAGATTCCCAATTCCTCAACTTCCTCGATCGATTCTTGCCTAATAACACATACAAGGGATGCAAGGTCGCTGACAAATTGGACAAAACTGATTGTAGTAATTGAATAAGCTCAGGAATGCCTTGAGCTCTGTAACGTTCATCGGTTCCAGCGCATTCCTTATCGCCTAGACCTTAATCTCCGAGGACAAGATGCCTTGATCACTGATAATATGACCCAAGTATTCCACTCGAGGCTGACTGAATTCGTATTTCTCCTGTTTCAGTCTCGTACCAGCCTCATCCAATCATCTCAGTACTGTTAACAATCTCTGCTCATGATGCTTTTAATTTTCACCAACTACTAATATGTCATCCAAATAGCAGATGACACCAGGAATCCCTGACAAGAGGTTGTCCATGGTTCGCTGCCAAATCCCAGGTGCAGAACATATTCCGAAAGGCATCCAATGAAACGTGAATAAACCCTTGTTGGTAAACAATACAAAATATTTATGTAATAAAGAACAAGTAGAGATGGCTGCGTACTTTAATTAAGCTAGTGCTTGAAGAAATAGGGGTCGAAACCTTCGCAGACAAGTACTCATACTGTACACTGAAACCAATCTCCCACAATTAAATCCCTACTTCACTCTGTTTGCTTTCAAGGCAGCTGCTTGGATAGGAGTGAACTAGAGATTTAATGTGGAAGATTGGTTTCAGATGTAAGTATGACTACTTGTCTGCAAAAGTTCCGACCCCTATTTCTTCAAGCACTATTGTCTATTCCCCGTAAGTGTGAACTCGGAAGTGAGTAATGAAGTAGCAGTCACACCAGGTGTGCTCATTAGAGCACTAAGAGCTGCTCCAGTAGGACTATGTTACACCAATTATCTTAAATGGTTTCAGTTGCTGATCCATTGGTCTTACAAGATAATTGGATAATAACCATTGCTCCACCCATTTGCCTTTGATATGCACAAGTATTATTTTTCAGTTTCTTTGTAGGAAGGGCTTAGATAATTTGATAAACAGAAATGCCAGACCTAGCGGTTTTTAACGATACCGAGATCATCGTGAAAGTCCAAAAAACAGCGGCGATATTGAAGATTTTCAAAGTTCACACTTGTGGGGAACAGACAGTAGATTAAAGTATGCAGCCATCCCTACTTTGTTTTATTTATTACATACACTTTCTTGTATTCTTGTTCATGTCCTTTTTATAGAAGAAACACAAGCATTGTTACAACTCATACTATATTTGAGAATTAATTCGTTAGACTACTACGTTAATGATGCTACCCTAATACCCTATACAGAAGTAAAGTTTTATTACCAGGCAATGCTAGAACGTTAAACCTTAATTAATAATTAATAGTACACAAGCTAATTTAATACAAAGAAACATTGTTACAACTCCTAGTATGTTTCAGAATTGCTTAGACTGCTACATTAATTTTTCTACTCTAGATCTATACAGAAGTAAAGTTTCATTAGTACCAGGCAATGTAATAGTCTTGCATAGTCCACCCCTCCCGTTTTTGACTTCATATCACAAGCTAATTTCATTATGATGTGGTAATCAGTGTGTGTGTGTGTGTGTGTGTGTGTGTGTGTGTGTGTGTGTGTGTGTGTGTGTGTGTGTGTGTGTGTGTGTGTGTGTGTGTGTGTTCCAGTCCCAAGCTAGCAGGACTTGTACTTTCTTTCTACCGGGTAGAAAGAATGGTCTCTATCACATGCACGTTTTCTGCGAACATCTGGTGAGGGACGCGGACATCCTGTTTGAGGGCCCATGCAGAGAACGGGGAAAATCCAACAAAACTGTCGACAAGTTGGTCGGCACTCAGATCTTGCGAGTAAATCAACGGGCGTTTCAAGTAACAGACAAACAACGGGAAAGTGAAGATCCCGTGAGTGAAACGAATATCCAAACTGGCAAGTCGATCAGCTCTCAAGTTTTGTGAATAAGCTAAATCGTCTAGTGTTTCAAGTCGTAAGGAATGAATGGAGAAGCACAGATTTTGTGAGCGCCTTCAAGAAAGGCGAAGATCCCACAAAACAGGCAAGTCGGCACATGCATGTGACTCTACTAAGGTGCGGCAAATGGTGTGTCAAATTTCACAGTAAAATGTCATCCCAATGTTGTCTGAATGTGCTAGTACCAAAGGGATAGTCAAAGATTACGGCCCCTGCGTAGCCACGCAACATGATATAAAAACTGTGGAATTTTATGGAAGCATTTCAGAGCTATGCTATCTCAATGTGAAAATTGAGATTAATATTAACTACCACTGCCATCCCTACTTAGGGAGTGCTAGGCACTCCCAGATTAATCGTCAAATAAATGTTGGCTATCTGGGGCAAGACACATCGGTTGGTACGCCTGTTTCAGATCCATGCGTGAGAATCGTCTTCCTCCAGCCAAGGTTGCCAACAGATCTTGGAGAGTTCAGCATTGGATAACATCCCTTATCTACATAGGGGTTTATCGTGACCTTGTAGTCACCACACAGTCTCACCGTACCACCTTCTTCTGAATTACCACTACCGGAGTTGCCCAGTCACTCTTCTCTACTGGTTGTATCACTCACTCGCATTGCATGCGATCTAGTTCCTGATTGACCTTTCTTGCCGGCCATACAACACCAGTCGAGGCCTGTGAATCTCAGTCTAGCGTCCGTTGCCAGTGCAATTCTTGCTTCATGCCATTGTACAGTACCCACCCCGGGACCAAATAACCTTGGAAACTTCTCCTTGGGGTCAAACATTTGGCATGCCTCAACACTGAATAGAGATCCCCAATCGAGCCGGATCTTACTTAACCAGTTCCTCAGTAGCATGCTGCTCACGGTAGCTCACTGGTACAGTCCACCTCCATAGGTATCTGACTGCCAGCTACTTCCAGTGTGATCTTGACTCCGCCATTTCCAGATTGAGGAAACACTGTATCTTCATCAATTTGATGAGTGGGTTGGGGTTTGCCTTTCACTGTGGCATGTACCGCTGTGGTTCCTTTTTTAGCTCACCTTGTTGAGATTGTTTACGGCATATTCTACTGATGTGCCATTGTCCTTTGCAGAAATGACACTTCTGAGACTTGAATTTGCATGTATTGGGGTGATGTCCACGCCCACCACATCTATAGCATTTTCTGCCATCTAATTGCTTTGCTTTGTAAGTGCCACCTGTTGTGTGACATTGTACGTCTCGACTTGCTCTGCAGGTGGTCACCTTGTGGTTTTCCCACGTAAAGCATGCATTTCATCTCTTGCAGTTTCAGCAGCTTGTGCAATGTGGACTGCCTTTGTCAAGGTCAGCTCTGATTCGGCAAGGATCTTTTTCTCTGTACAGCCTTGTGATATAATCCACACACTAGTTGATCCCTGAGTGCTGTATCCAGGTAGTCTCCGAAATCGCAGTGCTTCAATAGCCTGCATAGTTCAGCCATATAATTCACGATAGTCTCACCTTGTCTCTGAAGATGCTGATAAAAACGGAATCTCTCCATGAACACGATATTTGGGTCAAAATGATTCTTCAACAGAGCAAACAACTCATCCAGTGATTTGTCTTGCGGCTTCTCTGGTCTCGCCAAATTCTTCAAGAGAGTGTATGTGACAGTACTGACGCAAGTCAAGAAGACTGCTTTCTGCTTGCCTGCGTCCTCCAACCCATTTGCAGCGCAGTACAGGAGAAATGCTCCTTGTAATCTTCTACGTTATTAACTCCTGCGTTAAATTCTCCGAGCGTCCCATGTCTTTCCGTGGCCATCCTCATTGCCAGTTGTGCTTTATTTGTACATATTCACACGCATGCACTGATTCTACAACACTGAAGACTGAAGATTTATTTCTATAGACACACAGAACTATCGCAGAACGTGGAACACAGGCTCAAAATACAATTGCCCCACCGCTATACTTATAGCTGTCATCATAACTCAGCCCCTAAACTAATTAACTAACAACAATACATGACATGGATAAATGAATATGCTACTCTGTGAAAGATGAGAAAGCACTAGAACACAATGCCAAAAAGAGTGATTTTCTTTTATAATGTTGATTTTTACAAGGCTTATGATTCAATTCTAGCTACATCCAGCTTTTTGGTTAGTCTTTGAGAATTTAAGTATGGCATCTCACCAGTGCTAATAAATTTGATCAAGTCTTTTGCATGACGGTATGAATGTTGAGATGAGAGTACATGGCAGTACCATACCTGAAATTGAAGTTCACAAAAAAAAACAGCTTGCACCAGGACCCCATCTGGGTTACAGCACTCTTTATCATCTATTCTTATCTTGCCACTGATGAATGGAGAAAACAATGCCAGTTTCTTGGTGTTGAGGTACAGTACCATACAAATGTGGTAGTAAGCTTGTTCGAGAATGAACTAAATTTTTCAAAAAAATAACAGCCACTGATCGAGCTTCTGTTTGCTGATGGTATGGCTGGTATATGTTCATCTCATGATAACATAAACAATGTGCACCACAGGTGCATGATGAAGTAACAAGAAAAGGGTCTTCTATTAAATATTATGGTAGTAGGCATACAATCAGATCACAGGTGTGAACAAATTTACATAAGCTCTTTAACTTGTAAACGATTTAAAATACCTGAGACCCAGGTATTAGAAGAAAGGGTTGTCAAACTGCTAAAGCATTTGGTGAACTTAGGAGACCAAACTTTTCACAACCAATGCATGTGTAATATTCTTGGCATCACCAAGGCACAACAATGGTTTGATTACATTACTACTACGTTCAAGTGAGACCCAATCTGGGATGACTGAGCCTCTTCATTGCTACATTGCTGAATGAAAATTGCCTTGGCTAGGGTATTAGCCCACGCAAATGATGGCAGGATTCCCAAAACTCTTGTTTGGTTGGTTAACAACTCCAAGACCAGCCCATGGTTCTAAATTACAAAGGTGACTCATATTATGACAAGATTTACATCATTTTAAAACTAATGAAGAAGCTTCATGGTATGTGAACACTCTAGATTGAAATGGTTAGCAAGATGCTAAAACTGGAACAACCAGAACTGTTGAAACTCTTGCTAGCAAGAGAACGCTTAGAACTGTCAGCAAGTTGAGCATGCGCAATAGACTCCAACATCAAGGTAAGTGTCAATAAGAAGTAGAGTGGCGTTTCTACTCCACTTGTTGTAGTCTGTTCGAACATCAGCAATGCTTTCGCTTTTGGTGTTTTGGAGCTGCTTACCTAGAAAGTCACTGTATATCAGTTCCAAATGTCGTTTCTTCTGGTGTTTGCCAAGCCAATGGTATCCACAAGTGTTCATTAGAACCAACAAGGTCCACAACGGCCTCAGCATCTGTACCCGTCATTGCACTTCGACAGGCTCCTGAAATTTTTGCATTGAGCGTGTGACGGTTCCAACAATTCCAGCTCACTAGGCAGAACTGCTAGACCTGTCAGAACTACCAATCAAACGCTATAGAACTTTTCCCCCTGCCAATTCCACTTCTAGAACTAGTATTCGAATGCACCCTTAGTCACTTTCAACCTCTTCAAATCATCAGAAACATAATGCATTTCAAAAACCTTTTTCATGTCAACAATTAAGCTTTACTAAACATAAATGTGATATACTACGGTACAACAGGAGAACAACATCGAACCGGAAGAGGTTGAAAGTGATTAAGGGTGCATATCCTTGTGACATTTTGACATAGTAGGATAAACAGCATCATTATGTGACAACCGTCTTCCAAGTGTGTGTGCATGTGTGTGTGTGTGTGTGTGTGTGTGTGTGTGTGTGTGTGTGTGTGTGTGTGTGTGTGTGTGTGTGTGTGTGTGTGTGTGTGTGTGTGTGTGTGTGTGTGTGTGTGTGTGTTTCTGGATATCAATGGTGGTGCTCAGAGTTTGAATTGCTCTGTGGTTGCCATTTTCTGATACTCTATGGTTGCATCAATTATCATTATTCAATCTTTGAGTAGTCTGCCACACCAGCAAGTACCAGTAAGAGGGAAAAGCATGGCTGCAAGGCCAGGACATTGGACGATGCCGTCACTTGCACCCTCTTTCACTGTTCACTTGTGGAGAAATTGCAAGTCTCCCAGAAACAATTTGCACAAATATCATCAACAAAGTCATGGAAGAGGATTCCTTTTGGTACTTTGCTTCAGGCAATTGTCATCTGGCAATGTTGATTTACAAACTGTTGCCTGCTATGACTGCCTCAGATGTTTCAGACCCATTAGCGATTTGAAAAGACACAAATGCACTAATGAAAGACAAAAACTTTGACATCAGTAAACTGGAGCCATTGAATGCCAGACCTGTAAGAGTTATTTTAGAAGCAAAGACAGCTATTCAGTACACAAATGCATCGATATGCATGGGAAGACTTTTTTTGTGACTTTGTCTTTGTCCCCACTGAAGGGATACAGTGTCTATTTAGACAAAAGCGATACAGGAGGAGGTGTGTGTCTGTGTGCATGTGTGCGTGCGTACGTGCATGTGTGTGTGTGTGGTACCGTAGCTCAATTGGTAAGAGAGTGCATTTGGAGAATGGAAACATTCGGGACATTGCAGGGTTGCAAGTTTAAGTCACAGTAATGGCAAGCTATGGCATAATTTCCTTAATTGATTAAGCAAGAAACTTACACAAAATTGCTTTTCTCAACTCAGGACTATAAATGAGTACCTCATAATTGACTGGGGTGGACATGATCGCTGACTTGGTATCATAATGCAGCAGACTGGTGGGCCTTGGTGTCCAGTCCCACAGCTGTGCCATAGTCAGTGCCCCTGGATGACTCTGGCCAAGCTCCAGGTGGATTGTAGTGCTGGCCCTAAGCCTCCACATAGCACATGGAGGCCTTGTCTCTCGGGGCAGGGGAGCTATTTTCACAACTGACGTCAAACAATGTGAGAGGCTTAACATTTGCCCATTGTGTGTGTGTGTGTGTGTGTGTGTGTGTGTGTGTGTGTGTGTGTGTGTGTGTGCGTGTGTGTGTGTGTGTGTGTGTGTGTGTGTGTGTGTGTGTGTGTGTTTGTGTGTGTTTGTGTGTGTGCTTGTGCATTTGGAGAATAGAAACATCCAGGACCTTTGGATCTGAGTTCAAGTACAGGATGAACACAGGTGTAATTCCCTTAGACAAAAAACTCACACACAATTGTTTCTCTTGACTCAGGAGTATAAATGAGTACCTGGTCATAGACTGGGAATGGACTTAGACTGCTGGCTTGGCAGAACATCACACAGCACGAGTGTCATGACTGTTGTCATGATTAATTGGGATGTAACATTAAGACTTGACAGTTGATTGACATGAGGAGTGCATGATGTGTTATCATGTGTTAAGTACACATGATGCAGCCATGTGATTCTGACTATTTATAGTTGTAATTAGTTTTGTAGAGTCGGTGTGAGTTGTGCTTAGGTTAGTGTTTGTGCTGGAGTTTGTTTGGTAGAACAAAGATATCATTTTGAACGATCAGTGTGGAATACGATTACAATCATGATTACGATTACGATAATACCAGCTAGGATTACGCACAGAGAGAACAGGATTGCAGTCACGACAAGTTGGTGCTGCGAACAGGGTGGAATACAGCTACAACTCACAAAAATTTGAGTATGTTGAAATTATACATTTATGAATTTGTCTAGACCAATTTGTCAAAGAATTGGACAACTCGAGCATGTCTTGAAAGTATTTGGAGCAAGTGGTAGAAATCTTGGGAATGAGACTAGATGGGACAACCAAAGATATGGAACGACAACACATCGAAATAGATATTCTCAGCAATCGGATCAAACGAGGTTGTGTCCTCATAGAAACATGCAATCGTGGCTGCATGAACATCTTAAAAGACCTGTCAGGAGAAGCCAAGGAAGAAGAAGAAAAGCTATATAAGGATTTTGCAAAAGGAAAATCTGACTTCCTGACAATTATTTTGAATTGCCATAATCTCTATGCACAACTAGAAGCAAAACTCAATTCAATCATTCCAATTATTGAACGGCAACAACAGGAAGAATGTGAAAGATTGGGTATCTTAAGCGATGCAACTTTTAAATGACTGTCGAAGCTGCAGGAAAGAATACAGCAAGGGCAGCTGTTGAAGCCTTTAAAGTTAAGACTAAGTCAGACAATTAAAGACAAAGAAATCTGTGACATTACCAAAGATTCAACTCCCTACCTATGACGAAAACATCCTGCAGTGGCAAGAATTCTGGGATATCAAACTTTGCTCTAACTCCAGCACTCTTCCTGAATGGGAGCTAGAACCTGGACTAGACTCTGATTCTTCAGATGAAAATTACAAAGAAATCAATGACCTGATCAGCAAACAAATTATTGACCTATTGGAAACAAGATCACAAAATCTTAGATGCATTCTGGAAAACATGGTATGATGAATTTTTACTTAGCCTTTGGGAGCAATTTGGGAAGGTCATAACGATCCTAGGTCACAGATAATAACAGAACCAAGAATTGGAGAGATTGTTGTCATTTGTGACTGACAACTCAAAAGAGGAATGTGAAACTGGGAAGAATCAAAGAACTGGTAGAAAGTTTTGATGGCAACATTCAAGAGTGCAAAACAGTTGTGTTCAAATCGTAGGACTCTGATGAGGCCAACCAATGTATTGTACCCTTTGGAAGCGCCAAGAAAGGATGGAGTTGACTAAATTGATTGTTCTGACAAAGTTTGTTTTCACTATAAATTCATTGGATTCACAATACAGTTTGGTGGGAAGTGCCATGATTGATGTCATGATTAATTGGAATGTAACAGGTTAAGACTAGACAGATTATTGATATGAGGAGCATATGATATGTAGTCATGTGCTAAGTGCACATGATGTGGCCATGTGCGTTGTGCTTGGGTTAGTGCTTGGGTTAGTGCTTGGGTTAGTGCTTGTGCTCAAGTTTCTCTGGCAGAACAAATAGATCGTTTGAATGATCACAGTGTGGAATACAATTACAACCATGAATACGATGACGATAACACCAGCTAGGATTACGAATACAGAGAACAGGATTCAAGTCACGACAACAGGTACGTGTGGGATTGATGTCTAATGATCCCACGATTTGTGCCCAATTCTCACGATTGCCAGTCCTTTCTCCCGACAAGCCTATCGTGAGACGCTCTGACATGTACAGTCAGACCTGTTAGCCCCGTCTTTCCGAACATAACGGATTCTTTGAACTAGACGCTATATACGGCTCTGCTTGCTTGTATCCGAAGTATCCGGGGTATCTACCTGCAGTAAAAGTAATGTTTGGAAGTTTGAGGCAAAGCCTTGGCATACAAAAATGTATAGTGAGGCCAAACCGTATGCTGTTTTGCACTAAAAACCTGCTGAAGCAGGATAAGCCATGCCTACTTTTTGACCACATTTTATGGACGTGGTCATTTTCAAAAGACAGTCCCACAATTTGGTGCAAAGAAAAGTTAAGAGGTCTGTATACTTACTCTTTATGACTTACGAGTGTGACCAGACCTGACAGCCCTCCTACTCTTCTTGTCAGCCATTTCTTTAGAGGTCCCTTCTTTAATCCACAGTGTAAGATCGCTGTCTTGTTGCAAAACCTGCACGTGCACTGTAGTGTAGTAACGCACATTACTAATACTGCACTATAGTGTAGTAATGCACGTTACTAATACAGCCTCAGAATATCAACCAACTTTGGGGCACCGACGTCGAATTGTGCACCACTATCTTGATTCTCATTAGCTGCCCATGGACTGCAAATGAGAACAGTTTCCAAAAGATAGCCCAGTGGTTGGTTTCTTGGCTAGGGGCTGTTTCAGAAAATCCCGTTAGTATTCAATTTGCTCTTGACCTCCATCATTAGCCACATTTGGTATCACTTCACTTAAATCAATGGTTCAAATTCCTCTTTCCAACCATTTACTTCAGAATGAATTGCGCATCTTTTTAACCACTTACATACATTTCTATTCGGAAAAAGCAGTAAAAGCACTGATATGCCACTGACCCATCTACCAGTGCAATGTGCATACAATAACACAACTCACATAAAGTACAACATAATGTCACTTATCTGAACACCTTGAGACCCTGCCCTGTTCATAATCTGGATAACTAACGTATACTCGCTACACCTACGCAACCAAACGTCTGGACTTTTGAGAGTGGAAAGTCTGCATCTTGTCTTCAGTGACAATGTCTCACATGCTAGACCTTCAAATTCTATAGTCTTCATTGAAGTGGGCATAGTGGGAAATAGTGAAAGATTTTCTACAAATATGTAGCTTCCATGGTGTGGAAAGAACCACTCCTCTTTACTTCCAATTTGTGGTTACGACATTGTCAGCATAACAGACAAGAACGTGCATTACAGTACTGACTCTTTATTACTTCATTGCCATTAACTCATATGTATAAGTATTCTGAGAAGACGCAATATATAGGAGATCACCTTGTTGGTTGTAGTCATACTCCACTTTGTTTGAATCGTCATAACGCTTGTGTGAGACAATTTGGAAATCACTTCTTATTATTTCAAAACAAATTGTAAAAAAACAGAGAAGCTCGGGTAAAACCAAATACCGACCAGGGAATGTTTTCCATCCAAATTTCTTGAATGGACGACCTGGATACTTTGACATCACAGGAAGAAACCTGTTGCCACCATAAATCCCTCGAGTTGCTGAAATATCAGGAATCGTGGCAGAAGCGGCTGAGATGGACAAGGATGATCGTCACAATGCACAGTGATTTCTGTCGGTGGGTTTTACCCCTTGCTAGTGGAAACGCTTGGACTTTTTGGTCGCCAGATAGTTTAGAAACATTGAAATCAATAACTCCAAAGTATGTGCGTGCTAGCTGTTCTTTCTGGAAGACTTCAAGAACTTGTTAGAGCAGCTTTCTATAAAATTATGGCTTTATAAAGCTAGAATGATTTCTAGCCACATGCTTGCAGAAATGGATGATGTTTTGACTTGGGACTCTCCTGTATGTGAGTAAATAGTTTTGAGTGTGTGTATATATATTAATCTATCATTTAACATTCTAGCATTAAACTGCCAAAGACGAACAGCTAATTGCTCTAACAAATTACTAAACGCTTGACTAAATGAAAGTCTAGTTTTTGTCATGGTTTAGAGGCAATTATTCTTAGTGTAGCTAAACTAGCAGGTGTCCAAAACCAAACGTTTCAACTATCAAAGGGTAGAAACATCCACCTGCAGCTTCCATGTCCGCTTGGTGATGAGCATCTTCTTCCTCTCCAGTAAAAGTTGAAGATGGTACAATGTACGAAGGCTACATGGTATTCCAAATGGAAACATCAAAATAAGTAGGCTTGCCGTTTGTGAAATTGGGATGATAGATATCCCCAGGACGATTAATAAAGAAGTGCTACTGCAATGCTCCTCAAGGCGTGAACCAGCATCATCAACAAGTAACGTGTGATAGATGATGTCTCGAAGAGCATTATGACGTCTGGATCATAGAGAACCATTACCACACCCAAGGAGATGATCTCCAAATGAATCTATTGTATGTTTACATATACAAAGTATAGCCTTGGGAAAATCTGGAAAAATAGGAATTTCCAGCTAGAGTTTGACTGCAATCACAAATTTCATGCAAAGCTATAGCGAGGTCTAACTTTGAGTTCGGAATTGCCCACAACCAGGCTGCGGCATGAACCGATGATGTGGTGTTTAGGCAAGCACTATCTCGAAGGCTGCGAGATTCCTTGAGATTAGCGAAGATGGAACACTCTATCTGTGACTGTAGAGACTTCTAAGACATAGATAACAAGGCTTTAGTAACCTCCTTATCAAAATCAGCAAAATGTTTCTAACTTGACTGTGAGCTTTATCTTCTCCAGGTATGTATTCAGAAAGTGAGGCATCAGCTGTTGTTGTGGTTGTAAAGTATATGTCGTCATCACCCTCTCAGTAGGGTAAGTTGGGTCTTTACCCTCAACTAGGGTGTAGTCTCAGAGCAGTACATGTTTCCGTGTAATGCATATGTGGCTAGTAACTGGCTTATCGATTGTATGCGCTACGAGGATTTTGCCAACTCTGACAGCATGCATGATAGATATCGATGACTACCAGGAAAGCACTGATCCTCATTGCAACGGTCCCCATGCCAGATCACAGAAATTCCCCATCGACGGAAACAAGTCTATTCTAACAGACATAGCCAAATAAACAGTGAGAAAGAACCAACAAACTCATTATATTGCTGTCGCCACCTGGGATTGAACCCAGGCCATCATGGTCAGAGAACCAGAACTCTAATAACTAGGCCGATGAGGGCGTGGGTTCAAACACCAGGGCCACTTGTCTTTTCTGGCTAACTATATGTGTTAGTTCAGCCGATTTACTACCAACTTCTTTACATGATATATGTAGTGCAGATCCGTCTCGGCCTTCCCATCTTTCTCCTCCACCACAGTCTAGTCTTTGTACTTGTGGTACGGTGCTGGACATGTTCAGAGATCACCTACTTGGCTGTAGTCAGAAGACCAACCTAATCATAAAACGCCATGATGCCCTCTGTGGCGTGATCTTTAACACGTTATTGGTGGGCAATTCGCGTTGTCGGCGTGAGCAGCATTGTTCAAGTGATTCGGGAAAAAGACCAGGTGAAATATTTCATCTTAACTTTCAATATGGTTTACAAGCATATTGCGATGTAACTGTGAGGATCTCGCTGCAGCCGTCATATTTACTGCAAGCAGCATGTTATGCAGGAGCAGCAGCAAAAGCTTGGGAAGATGAGAAAGTCTTACGGCATCAAATGATGGTATCTGCAACAGCAAGCATATTCAAACCACTTGTTGTTGAGTCTCTTGGTCTGTGAACGCCAAACAGTTTACGCACATTGAAAAGTACAGCAATCAAGACATCATTTCACAATGGACAAAATTCTAGTGAAACAATTAC
The DNA here is from genome assembly GCF_963422355.1 of Corticium candelabrum. Taxonomy (NCBI): domain Eukaryota; kingdom Metazoa; phylum Porifera; class Homoscleromorpha; order Homosclerophorida; family Plakinidae; genus Corticium; species Corticium candelabrum. The sequence continues at coordinate 5,732,945 of NC_085100.1, read as the reverse complement.
TAGTTTGCATGAACAACTTGCAGTTGCTTTGTGGTTATTTAATTCTAGACTGATTCTAGAGAGACTGGCGTTGTCCTGTAAGGACACGCTTTGAAAGAATAAAATATTGAATATATATATATATATATATATATATATATATATATATATATATATATAGACACTTACACAAACACATAATTAACAGCAACTGCCACTAAATATGATAAAATCTGCCACAAACCTGCAATATCTCTCTCATAGAAGGAAGAGCATTGAGGGCTGCTACTAACCTGTCATAATCCTTTTTCTAAAAACAGGAACAATGTTCTGTGTTAGCAATATTAGAAAAATGTACATCTTGCAGTAGTAAAATAAGCAAACCTGTGGATGAAAGGCGAATTCCTTTGGATTACGAGGGTTCACAACTGTTGGAAATGGATCAAAGATAATAGCCTTACGATTACTTTCAACTGCAGCTGATGCCATAGCAACCAGCAAGTCAACTACCTACACAAAACAACCAGATCTAATTAGAACCAGAAAAATTAAACTAAACGTGATCGATGCTCAGTGACATATTTGCTAAACCATAAGCATGGTCAACAGTTTGAGAACAAACAGAACATAATTATGCAATATATTGCAATTATATAATATATATATATATATATAACATTCTGAAAGCATAAAGAAAGTAGTTTGTAAAAAAAATTGATTCTTGAAGGCGGTGTTATATCATGTGTACAGTTACTTCTTCACCTAGGAGTCTTGTTGGACCAGTATGGTATAAACAAAGTTGTTATGAATAAATTTGATTCTTGGAGGCAGTGTTATAGTGTGTGAACAATTACTTCTTCACTTAGGAGTCTTGTTGGATCAGTGTGGTAAAGATGAAATATCTGTAAAGAACAGAATTCGGAAATGTTTTGGAGCGGTTAATGCTGTAGCAACTCGTTTGGTGTCATCAGCTGTGGTGTGGAATAATATCATGGAATTGCAGTTGTTCCCGATACTGAAAGATAGCCATTTGTGGAATGTGAGTAGATCTAGCATGGCAAATTTGATCAATCAAGCATATAAAAGAGGAATAAGAAGTAGTCTTGGTATGAAGGGGAGAGATTGTATTAGTTTAAGACTGGGTGATTTATTTACTTAATTGTTCGAGAAGACAATTAAGCAACAGACATTGTACATGAAAAGGGCATTGCACTTAGCAAATAGTGTGGTGAGGGGAAACTCGTGGATGGCAATCAGAGAAAGAAGGCCTGTATGAGCAAATACCTTGTTTGCATGGCTATACAGACACTTGAAGGAAGGAATAACTTAGTTCTTTTACTATATATACCTTAATTGCTTTTCTATTTGTGTATTAGTTAGTCTGTAGTTACTGTGTTAGTGTCTTTGTTTTTTGCTCCCGTTTTTTTGTTTGCCCCTTGAGGAAACTGCAGTATTAGTGCAAAGAAAAATGCATTATTATTATTATTATTATTATTATTACTATTATTGTATTATTAAATGCCCCAGCTGCCTGTGCAGACAGAGGTGTCTACAGGGAGATCTAGGATTTGCAACAGGGGGTTTTCTCCAGTGAAGCAAATGAGCACGGTCAGACACATCTGTGACATAAACATATGAAAGACCATCAGGAGGCCACAAACGCTAATGTTACACATGTGCTTAAAAATGTAATTGTGACCACAAGCATGTTCTCAAACATTTCTGCCACAAGTACGAAACATTTAGTCCTCGTTAAACAATGGGCTGGAGTGAACTATGTGACAGAGGCTGAACAATGAATGTGCATAAATGCAAGGGCCATTAGACGGTCAGAAACCATTGAAGACCTCAGAGAGATATTGAGCCGCTTCAGAACACTGTTGCTTCTTTCATTTTTCTCAGCTTACGTTACTGGGGGGAAACCAGTAATCAAGAAAGTGTGAATATTAGGAATAACGTCCCTGCCGCAGTTCTTTGAACCTTCAAAAGCAGTCAGCTTTGCCTCCTGTATTGCCCACTTCCTCTTCCATTTCTAATAATCAGTGTCCATGCAGTGTGCTAAGACTCTGTGTCTCACCAACAACAACCTACAGTTCACTAATAAGCAATGAAAAAAAGAATGACTACAGTAATATTCTATTGGTGATTCAATTTAAAAAATTGTCACAGTGCATGCTGCTAGTGTGAAGCAGTTTGTGGGACTTCGGCCTCGGTGCCGACAGTGCATGTCAGCAAGACCTACACTTTGTAGATAGCAAGCATGATTTCCAATCTCTTACCTTCTTATACAAGATCATCAATGGTGGACTCTACTAAGCTGTAGGCCTTTATGATGTCATTGGGTTTATGCTACTTAGCGGTTTTACAAATGCTAAGGCATTTGAGGCACACACAAGAGGAACCCCACACTCAAAAGTATGTACAAGGCGTGAATCTAGCTCCGTTCGCCATACTTCTCCTTGTTGGCATGCTCATGCAGTACGATGTCGACAGCTTCCACCATTGATGGATCTAACTCACTGAACACTTCATGATGTTGAATCCAACAGCTTTGAGAAGTTCCATAGCTTTGTTTTGAGACTCTTGATCGTTCACTTTCATGACCTGCTCCAAAGTCGCCACTGATTTAGTAAATAGTTGAAAAAGTTGGCAGTCTTCTTGATATTACAAGGATGTTTGGATGACTGGTACACTGCATGCCTTGTTTACATCATGTTTATTGTACTTGATCCTTTCAGAACCACTACTCTTGCCAGTTTCTGTCTCAAGAGCTTTTCTTTGTCTTCCAGCATGACAAATAATGCTACGAAATCTACCGATCCCAGTTCCATGAAACCTCCTAAACTCTCTCTAAATCCGCTACTGCTCTATCAGCTAACAAAGGACAGCTTCGAACTTCCCAACTATTGTTTGTTTCCTTTATGTAGAAACAAACCCTATGCTGAACCTTTGCAATCAGAGCAGCCTAAAAAGACCTAACACTACAAGACTTCTTTGGGTGTGTGATAATGTGATAACGAAGCAAGGCTAATGATCGACATCTACAGTGCTTTACACTCACACCTAAGTGACATTCTGTAGCCAGGCTAACACCTAGCAAACAGCACTCTGAAAACAGTAAAAGCAGTAGAGCATTTTTTCAGGCAAGGAGTTAAGTTCTTGTTTGTCAAGTTGCTTGCTGTTCAATTTGAAAGCCTAGATATACTGTTTATACAGTCATTTGGATGTCTGTACAGTGCAGTGTTCACCCAAGAAAATGGTTTGCCATTCAATAGCAAAATGAGTGTGGCAACACCTTTACTGGAAGTTGCAGGTCAAATGGAAGTAATCCAAAAGTACTTTTGGATGGCAGATTCCATTTGAAAGGCAAATAACTCATCTGGGTGTTGCTATGGATATGCATGGACGGAGTGAACCAGCTGTACAAGCAAGGACGAGAAAATTCTATGGAAGTGTGAATGGAGTAGTAGGCAAACTTGGATGTGTATGCAGGAACAAAAATTCGGATTAGAATTGTAGAGATACAACCATTCCCAATCCTTTCGCATGGATGCCATCTTTGGGACTTGGAGAGAACATCAGTAGCGAACATATTAAATACAGCTTTTAGAAGATGAATTAGACGTAGATTGGGACTCAGGTAAAGTGAGTGCCACAACACTCTGTGAATAGCATAGTTAGTGGAATAAGAACGCTTCCTATACCATAGACTGTATTTTAGTGTCATAGATAGGTTTGTCTTTTTCTTGACGTTGTAGTGAGTGTCTTGTACGTCTGTACTTTTTCTTCTATTTTTACATTGCCCCTAGAGGGAACTACAACATTATGTCAGTGCAAATCAAATATATCATTTACCTATATTGCTTTGTCATGGGAATACCTGGTGTAAATACCACAACAAAATTAATCATTTATGGTATTACTTGTGCACAGGACAACTACCTTGCAATACAACTAAAATAATTAATATTTAGCACGTTAGTGCCAGCAGGTCATTCACTATACACAAATAACACACATGTCCTGTATAGTATGCACACCATATTCATGTTTTCATTTTATCACACAGTGGTAAATAACACTGAATTGGTCCACCAACCTCAGCACCAGTAGCAATATCATCAGCAGCATCTGCCATAACACCTAGTTGTTGATACCCAAAGACACATAGCTCTCGAGAGCAAACCGAAGGCTGTATTTGTAAACCATCCTTGTGTCAAACTGTCAACAGTTAACGACAAATAAATACCTTCAGCATTGCACCATTTTTGAAAACATGGGGCTCATCACATATTACACAGAATTCATTCAGAGTCGGTATTCTTTGCAGCAAATACGTAGCCATCTGCACAACATTGAATAATAGTGTATTGCAGGTAAATAACACTACATTCTGTAAGCAAGTATAGTTTAGAGACTGCTAGTAAGTGTATAAATGAAATACACCCCGCTCCGCCCACGAGTTGGCACGAGGTCGAAGCCCGAGTGGCAACGAGCTGGGTTTATTACACACTTGCCAGAAGGTCTATAACCAACTTGTAGCACTCAGCTGAGACGTTGTGCCAATCAGTGTCCAGTATTCGCTCGCTACATATATTGACCGGTCAATAACCACAAGCCCCATTGACTGGTCAATATGTAGCGGAAGTGGGATATGTCACTTCTTCTAAGCGAATACTGGACACTGATTGGCGTAGACGAAGACAGGATGCTACAATGCACTTTATTATCTGGCATACAATACAATAATGGAAGCAAGTGAACAGTCCAGAAAGATGACTGTAAAGTACCCAGCCAATGCTTTAACGGTTTCTATAAACTTGTGCAAAAATTTATGATACACAATAACAACTAGAACAGCCACAATAAACAAAATTGTCATGTATCAAACATAACAAAATAACTACATAGCAGCACATTTAAAGCCACCATTTCTATTAAAATTTATGTAGTGATTCTATCTGACTAGTAACCTGTTATTTAATGAGTTGTGTAAGTAACATCCATAATAGGTATGAAATATATCATAACTACAATTTCCTTGCTCCATATTCTCCATTCTGTATTTCTTCGATTAAATACCTCGACGTTTCTTTTAGCAAGGGTTTAAGCTGTGGTGTAACGATGACGGCATTTATTTATTAAATGCTTTCTGTCCGTGCTTTTGGAGTGTGTACGTGTGTATGAAGAGTGTGCGTGTACACATGGACACATTGTAGGTTTTACACCTTTTTTAACAACATTTACCATACTAGTATGCATTTCACACTGTAAGATGTCATGCGGTTCAACAGAATCCAGATAGTCTAAAGTGTTTGCCTCACGTATGCCTCCAAAGAAGTCGCATAATTTTTCTTCAAACTTTGAGCTTGATCTATTGGAATTCATTGAAATGCAACGTTTATTTGAGAGCGGCGTTTATATTTTATCTGTACTCTCAGCTGCAGCATTTAAACAAGGGCGCGTTTAATCAAAGAATACGGTATTCTACTGTCAATCAAACAACAAAACAGAAATTAATCTAAAATCCAGCATAATTATATTAACATTACCCAAGCAGGGCAGTAATCACCATAGAAACACATGATGTAAAACATTAAAATGTTATTGTATTATTGAGTCAGCTAAACAGCTGCTGCAGTATAGAAAGAGCTAGAGCATACAATAGCACCAGAATTTGTCTAGTCTCTAGAAGTGTTGAACATTGCATCTGTGACATACATTGTCTAGCAATGCTGTAAGATAAGTTAACTAATGATGAAAATTTCTTTGGAGTTTTCCTTACATAGTATATTAATTACATTTTGGCGATTTCATATCCTGGACTATGGATATTTGCCATTATACTCTAGCCATCGTTTTAAGTACTTTCTTATTTAAAACTAGAGAATTTAAAGCGGTGAAAAGCATGTGTAGGACCATTTTCAACAGCCATTCACATTACTCTCTGTGTCTCCAGATAGCTGTTGTAAGTCAATGGCCTTACTTATAAATGTGTACAATTTCTTGATATACCCTCTATATTACCTCACTGCTGGTAGAATAGGTAAACAAAATAGGTCAGTTTGAATTTTTGTCTGGGCTCATCTTCTTGAGGTACAGGTACATTGTCGTGATTCACAAGCTCATTGTGTTCATACACAAAAATGTTGGCAAACTTTATGTTAGCAGTAATTCGTAAAAATTGCCTATTGTAAAAATTGCCTATTTGCCAAAAAAATTCCCTACCAATCGATCATCCTATACAGTAAAATCTAAAATCCAAGTAGCTTATAGACATCCAGTTCATATAACGGTACGCAAAATTCAAAAACAAAGAATCTATATCAACATGCAGTTTCATTACCACTCTTAGGTGGTTACCATCAGAAAACAAAAGATTCTGTTTTGCACAAACTTCTCAACTAAAGCACTTGCTATGACATAAATAACTATAAAATTAACAGTAAAGTTGCAAATCAAATTAATATTAAAAATTAAGATGATGTTACGCAGAAGTATATTCAATTTTACTTCTATGAAGCGTTGAGCTCATCGGCAGCAGCTTTTGTAGGTAGCTGCAACTCTATTAGACATTTGATGCAGTCATTTTGAGTCAGTCTAACATGTCAACATCTAAAATGAATCAGGTCCAGTTGGAGTCAGAGTCCAAGATTTTTGGGAGGATGAAGAACACGCTCATCTACTCAAACAACTAGGCGATCGCCCTCTGTCGTGTAATCTCAGAACATCACTACAACACGACATTAGATCTATATCAACTCCATTTTAGCCTCATCCTTGAGAGGTTATTAGTCTTCGGGATAGAGCAAGATTAAACACCATTGCCACTACTCATGCTGGTGCTTGGTTGTGAGCATTGCCAAACCCAAACCTAGGCCTTGCCATGTCACCACATGAATTCATGATTGCAATACAGATTTGGCTAGGAATCCCTCTATTCCCTTTCCCACCATTGTCATTGAAGTGTCTGTGGTCAAGTTCTTGACCCTTTTGACGATCATTTGGTTAGCTGCAGTCACGGTCCTCTCCCGATCGAACGCCACGATGCCCTTTGCAAAGTGATTTACCATGCTCTCCTAACAGACAAAAAGCATGCAAAAAGGGAACAACTTTGTTCTGGCTATGACAGCAATCGTCCTGGTGACATATTTCATCCTGATTTTCTTCTGGGTCGCCCTGGCTTCTTCAATGTAACAGTAGCCAACAGCCTGCAGCCTTCATTCATTATTAAAGCTGCCAGCAATGCAGGAGCTGCAGAAGCTTGCAAAGACTTTCGCAGAGTTACAGCAGCTAGTGGTATATTTTATCCACTTGCTGTGGAAACTCTTGGTCTCTGGACTCCCTACAGTCTCAAGATCTTACGCTCTATAGCTTCAAGAATTTCTGCAATGAGTCACATGAAGTTTTCAAAGTCTTTAAACAACTTATTACAACAATTACCTGTGAAATTATGGTCATATAATGCTAGATTGGTTTTACAATGTTTGAATTTAGAGATAGAGGATGTACGTAGTTGGGACATGCTTACTTGAGTTGTTGGGGATGTTGGAGTGGGGAGTGTTCATGTATACAATTTACTTCTATATATTTTTAGAATATGTAGATCACAGAAAATAATCAAAGCGCAAAAACACCAACACAGCAGCCTGCAATTCATTCCTATCAATAAGACTGCAAGAACCAAGAAGACTTTACATAGTGCAAAATGCAATTGATAGTGCCATCTAAAATCAGTGAAAAACAGTTAACATTCCTATTCAAAAGAATCCGCCAGCCGCTCAACAAAAATTGGTGAAAAACCAAAACAGATGTGTCCTTTATTATTGACCACTCTTATCTAGTTTTACACTTCACATACATTACAGTAGTGTGCTATAACTCGTATTCTCCTTACTTGCTTTAACTTTACATAATTTTAAGAAGAGGAAACTTGGCTCACTTATGCAAAGCAGAACATCTGTTCCAGCCAGTGGCAAGAATGGTTACTTGATACTCTTCCCCCCCCACATCCTTTTACCACTTCCAGATTATACAGAGTAAACGTACCTCTACTTCTCAATGCCAAATAAAAATAATATATTTCACTTCGTACCAGCAGGTACAGCCTCTCACAAATGAGAGAAATATACATACAAACACACACATACACATAGACACCTCAAAAACAAACACACAGCTAAGAATATAACAGAGAACGTAATTCCTTCAGCGAGATGGAATTACGTCAATAAATTATGTCATTTATTGTTAAATAATGTCAATAAATGATTGCCATAACAACTATTCAAAAATTCAAATAAGAACAACAATCTAATATGCATTACTTGAACTAAGAAGCCATGCTCGAAAGAAGGCAATGCTTTAGGATTCCTCCCACTCTAAGCAGACAAAGAATAGAATATCAACAAACATGGTTCCTAATAGTCAACTGACTGTTGCCATCCCAGACACAAGATCAAGTGCCACTTCATCTCTTTCTGATACTCTTCTTGTCATAAAATCTACTGTAATAGCACCTGGTTGTGTGGGATTGCACCTATATTCAAAGTAAAACAACCTCAGAACACATACAAATCATCATATAGACAACTATGCATAGTCAAGCTTTGTCAAACATTACTTTGCACATCAATCTATTCACAAATATCAACACTATGTATCAACTAATATGTAATTAGTCATTTTAAAGAGCTTCCTGCACTTTAATCCATTTGTGGTAAACATCTATACAATATTACATACATACATACCAACAAATGATTAGAAACAAACAATAATAACAATAATAATAATAAAGTCACTGCCGCGGCTTAGTGGTTAGCGACAATGACTATCACTCCATGGTTTCGGGGTTCAAACCCCAGTGACGACAGCAAATTATGAAACTTGTCTGTCTTTCTGTGTCATGTTTCTCTAGCTTTGTCCACAAGACTATGACGTTCAGCGCAGTCCTGGTCGTCATTGATATCCACTAGGCATGCTGTATCAAGTTCACGGTCACCGTAATGTCTGCAATCTATATCGAATTGGTTAGTCATTGACCACTGTGTGGGCTACACAGAAACATGTACCCTGCTGAGCTCACCTGGCAGAATGAAGGCAGCACAGATGGGCTAAAACCCCACTTGCCCATCATGGAGGGGCATAACGACATAAGATTTTATTGTACTACAACTTGTAGAGTCTATAGAAAATATCATAGAATTTTCCTCCATTAAAGATGACCAGCTAGGGCACTGCCATAAATGTGATCTGATTCAGAATGATTGGCTTTAAACCAGCCTAGCTACAAGAGAAACTACATGATTGCAGAACTTGGTAGATGCAATAACAGATTTAACAGAGGAAACTATAAATCTCTACTGTATTTGACAAATAATGATATTTGACATAATGATTGTGCTCTATTTTCAGTGCAGAAAATTGAGACAGAATTTATAAATATGCTTCCTTGTCTAATGCATCAGGAAATATCAGCCAATGCAAAAATAGTACAACCTCATGTATTGAGCTACTAGTAGTATAGTCTCTGACACTGTTTACAAGTTGGAGTATTTGTCTGCATTTAATCACAAACATCAATTAAATTAACAACTACTAGCTCTTTCTTTCTATCATACTGATCCAAGTCCATTGTTTTGTAGAGAGCATGTTAGCTTTCTTGATTATGATCTCCTACTGTATGCTGTCAGTAATCTATCAAGAAGGCCATTCACCAGAATGTTTGGATTCTTGACTAAAATTCATCAAAATTTACTGGATGAGCCCTGCAGAACTAAAAGATTATAGAAACGTTCTATAAGCAATATTAGTATCAAATCCACTTGCAAGCTATGCCACAGTGTAAAGGATTACTGCTCTGCATTGTCATAAAACATATTGTAGTACATAATGACAAACAAAATTATAGTAATTTGACAGCATTTGTACAAGCATGCACAAAAATTATAATTTCTATTAATTTCAAGTACCGGTTCTTGGCTCTGAAGCCCGATTTATACGACATTATGAGACCCGGGCCCGATCCTGGCCAAACCCAGGACCGTGTGTTTGCACGACAATTATTTGGGCCGAGGTGGGCCCCAGTCCCACGGACACGGCTCACTTTCGAATGCAGGGTTCCCCCCCCCCGCCCCGTCATGATATTGCTCCATCCATCACTTACTAGTGCACACATGCTGTTAATCATGGCAGAAGATCGTGAATTCATCTCACATGCTTTTCAAGTAATCTTAGTCATGCCATCCTGTTGGTTTGGCATGCTCTAATCATGAGTGCCGTCACCTCTTCGTCAGTTCGTAGTACACTTATGGTACGCTTCATACAAACCACATGATTGAGTCACACTTCAGACGTGTGAACACGAAACAGGGCCGGGCCCGGGACTACGGGCCAGGGTCGAGCCCGAAACGCAATTTAGCAAGTCCCGTGTAAACACGGCTTAAGTATCATACTGTAGATTTTGTTGAGACAGAAAGAAAGTTGTACTACACAGTACTACAAAACCTTTCTGGATTGGTTAGAAGAGCATTGAGAGCACTGCAAACATCTCCCTGTGTTCTCAGTGCTTGTGAAGCTGTTTCTACACTAAATCCCATCTCAGCTAGTTTTGCTATTGCCTCGTCACTTTGGCCATTTCTTCTCAACACATCCATATCAAACAGAGAAAGGCAATAATGAAACACTAAACCACAAAATAAAGTACCATTCTGACCCTGCAAATTCAGCTTGATCACAGGCATGACGTCCCTTTTCGACTGCAGATGATAAATCACAATTAAGATGCCTTAATTAATTACAGTGCAAACAAATTGAAAATTCACAAACAGATAGCCAACCTGCTTCTTTAACTGCCTCAGTTGACAAAGATTTCCATGACTTGCAAAGAAAGCCTTCTATGATCCTTGCAACAAACCAGCTTGATACAAACAGCTAAAGTTATATGCACAAAGCAAAACTTTTTTAGTTGACTTCCAAGTCCAAAAGGTTTATCTGAAACTTGAAAGACTTCAATTCTTGGTACTAAGATTAACAAATAAAGCAATTATTAGCTTGACTTAATACACTGAAACCAACAAACCTCCTGAATCCAAGTAGTGAGACATTGAAAGATGTACACGAACGACTACAGGTATATCCCGATTTACTTTCCACGCCTGGGCTATGTCTTCCTAAACAGTAACAATTATTATAGATAGTTCCCTTAATTAATCATGCTGGAGTAATCTGCATGCCTCCAAAATGTGCATGTCGATATTTAGTTCAACATCAATGTCATCTATTGAGCCAAGTTCTCTAAATTAGAACACAATTAACAGTCTAAAAGATTTCACAAGCATAGCTATATATATATATATATATATATATATATATATATATATATATATATATATGTATAGTCAACCTGAAAGTTAAAGAATCATCACCAAAGATCTCTTTAAACCGTTTCATATCTGCTTCCAACAATGGGCAGATAAACATGTCATCAGAAACATCACTCTACAAAGCAAAAAAGTAGATCATTTTTAACTTTCCAAGAGCAAGCAAATAGTACAACATACCTCATTATAATAGTTGTACTCATCTGACTGATCTGATATGACCGAAGCAAATGACTCCTAGGATATTGGCAATTGTTGCCATTGATTACATAATACCACATGCTACTTTAATGAAACAATTTCAATATTCATGCAGTTACACTTGACACTGGAGTATGTAATTATCCGACTTGTGTTTGCTCCTATATTAATACCACGACAGAAAAATATGCATACAACATGGTACATACCAAAAAAAACAATACTAAATTTACATTAACGAATGACATCCTTAGAAATATAGTTGCAGAAGTGGTAGCAAAGACAATACAATGTCATGATTCCATAAATATGTACAGCAGCATGCATGCTCCATAAAAGGACAACAGTTCAAACCTTACGAAACTGTTATAACTTTTTCAATATGCATAACTTGCTATAGGAGTCTCACTGATATAAAAGTGCACAAGAACCAACATTTAACAAATACTGAGCTGCTGCTTTATATTGTCCTTCTTTTGTTAGTCATCTAATAACAGTATAGAAAGACACCAGCAATTAATGAGATCTTCATGATTGCAGTTGCTTCTCAAGGCAGTTCACTTGATGATTCTAATTTTATCCAGCATCTTCAACATATTTTGAGCAACCCAAGTGCTGCCACTGTCATTATAAGTACAACTATTCTTATTACTATAACTATACATAAATAAAACAGGCTCATCTTGAGCTCTCTCCCTATGCCTTTTTCAAACAAATATACTAGCTGCTGTTCTTTCTACTTGACATAGTTGCTTTTTAAATTTCGGTTATTGTAGTAGTGTGTTGTTGGTATTGTAGTAGTTAAAGCTATGTCCATAAAATTATTGTGTTACCATAAAATCAATATAACTACACATATATGTGTCGACATGCTCCTCCATGATGGGCAAGTGCGGTCTTTAGTCCCATCTGGGTGCCCAACAACTCGGTAGGTGAGCCCAGCAAAGTACACGTTTCTGTGTAGTCCACACAGAAATCTATGACTAGTCAATTCAATATAGATTGCAGGCATTACAGTGACTGCAAACTCAGACAGCATGCCTAGTGGATATCAATGACCACCAGGAAAGCACTGAACGTCATCGTCAACGGAACATTCGCCAAACCACAGAGAAACTCCCCAATGACTAAATCGAGTCATAGATCTACACTCATGGACAAAGCAGGAGAAACATAAAAAAGAACATGACCAAAATGAGACATACTCTCATGGACAAAGCTAAAGAAACATGAGAAGTTTCATAATATACTATCGTCACTGGGGTTTGAACACCCAGACCATGGAGTGGTAGCCATTGTCACTAAACACTAAGCCATTACTGTTATTATTATTTGTGTCATTATGCCCCTCCATGATGGGCAAGTAGGGGTCTTTACCCCATCTAGGCACCCACCAACCTGGCAGGTGAACAAAGCAGGGAACATGTTTCTGTGCAGTCAACACACCGATCAATGGCTAGCAAATTCGATATAGATTGCAGGCATTATGGTGACTGCAAACTCGGGACAGCGCGGCTAGTGGAGATCAATGATCATTAGGAAAGCATTGAACATCATCATTAACGGACCGTTCACCAGACCACAGACACTCCCCAATGACTGAAACGAGATATAGTCTCATGGAAAAAAGTGGGAGAAACATGACAGAGAAAGACAGACAAGTTTTATAATTTCCTGTCGTCAGTGGGGTTTGAACCCCCAAACCATGCAGTGGTAGCCATTGTTGTTAACAACTAAGCCGCGATGGTGACTTATTATGTCGTCATTACCTCTAGGTAGAGTAAGTGGGGTCTTTACCGACAACTGGGCGCCTACCAACCAGGCAGGTAAGTCCAAGAGAGGTACATGTTTCCGTGTAATCCAGCTGGCATAGTAAGTGGCTTATCGATTATTGATTGCATGCGCTATGAGGATTTTGCCAGTTCTGAACAGTACGCACAGTAGATATCAACAACTACCAAGACAGCACTGATCCTCATTGCCAATGATCTCCACGCCAGATCACAGACACTCCCCATCGACGGAAACAAGTCTACTCTCACAGACATAACCAAATAGACAGTAAGAAAGAACCAACAGTCTCGTTTTATGCCCCTCCATGATGGGCAAGTAGAGTCTTTACCCCATCTAGGCACCCACCAACTCAACAGGTGAGCCCAGGAGGGTCTATAATTCTGTGTAGTCCACGTGTCGATTAATGACTAGCCAATTCAATATAGATTGGAAGTGTTACTGTGACTGCAAACTTGGACAGCACACCTAGTGAATATCAATGACCACCAGGAAAGTGCTGAACATCATAGTCTATGAACTGTTCACCAGACCAGAGAAACTCCCCAACAACTGAAACAAGTCGTAGTCTCATAGACAAAGATAGAGAAACATGAAAAAGAGAGAGTTTTTGAATTTACTGTTGTCGTTGGGGTTTGAACCTTCAAACCATGCAGTGGCAGCTATCGTCACTAACCACTAAGCCACGGCAGTGACTTATGTCATCATCACCATCTAGATAGGGTCAGTGGGGTCTTTGCCTTCAACTGGGTGCCCACCAACCCAACAGGTAAGTCCCAGAAAGATACATGTTTCAGTGTAATCCATATAGCACTAGTAACTGTCTTATCGATTATTGATTGTGTGGGCTACAAGGATTTCGCCAGCTTTGAACAGCATGCCCAGTAGATATCAACGACTACCAGACAAGCATTGATCCTCATTGCCAACAATCCCCACGCCACATTACAGAATCTTCCCATCGATGGAAACAAGTCTCCTCTCACAGCCATAGCCAAATAGACAGTGAGAAAGAACAGACTCGTTTCATTATATTGCTGTTGCCACCCGGGATTGGCTAGACCATCATGGTCAGAAAACCAGAATTCTAATCACTACACTATAGTGGCTACTATTATGTGTGTCGTTATGCCCCTCCATAATGGACAAGTGGGATCTTTACCCCCATCTGGGTGCCCACTAACCAGACAGGTGAGCCCAGCGGGGTACATGTTTCCGTGTAGTCCATACTGCGATCAATGACTAGCCAATTCGATATAGATTGCAGGCATTACGGTGACCGCAAACTCGTGGACAGCATGCCTAGTGGATATCAATGATCACCAGGAAAGCACTGAACGTCATCATCAACGGACCTTCACCAGACCACAGAAACTCCCCAACGACTGAAACGAGTCATAGTCTCATGAATAAAGCTAGACAAACATGAGAAAGAAAGACAGACAAGTTTCATAATTTACTATCATCACTGGGGTTTGAACCCCCAAACCATGGAGAGGTAGCCATTGTCGCTAACCACTGAGCCATGGCGGTGACATATGTGTCGTTATTCCCCTCCATAATGGGCAAGTGGGGTCTTTACCCCCATCTGGGCGCCCACCAACCCGGCAGGTGAGCCCAGCGGGGTACATGTTTCCGTGTAGTCCATACGACGATCAATGACTAGCCAATTCGATATAGATTGCAGGCATTACGGTGACCGCAAACTCGTGGACAGCATGCCTAGTGGATATCAATGATCACCAGGAAAGCACTGAACGTCATCATCAACGGACCTTCACCAGACCACAGAAACTCCCCAACGACTGAAACGAGTCATAGTCTCATGAATAAAGCTAGACAAACATGAGAAAGAAAGACAGACAAGTTTCATAATTTACTATCATCACTGGGGTTTGAACCCCCAAACCATGGAGAGGTAGCCATTGTCGCTAACCACTGAGCCATGGCGGTGACATATGTGTCGTTATTCCCCTCCATAATGGGCAAGTGGGGTCTTTACCCCCATCTGGGCGCCCACCAACCCGGCAGGTGAGCCCAGCGGGGTACATGTTTCCGTGTAGTCCATACGACGATCAATGACTAGCCAATTCGATATAGATTGCAGGCATTACGGTGACCGCGTACTCGATACAGCACGCCTAGTGGATATCAACGACCACCAGGAAAGCACTGAACGTCATCGTCAACGGACCGTTCGCCAGACCACAGAAACTCCCCAACGACTGAAACGAGTCATAGTCTCATGGATAAAGCTAGAGAAACATGAGAAAGAAAGACAGACAAGTTTCACAATTTACTGTCGTCACTGGGGTTTGAACCCCCAAACCATGGAGTGGTAGCCATTGTCGCTATATTATTATTATTATTATTATTATTATTATTATTATTATTATTATTAGAATAGTTATTAGTAATATTAGAAAGAGACAAGTATGGACAATGATAGAGATAGCTACTGAAACCACATCATTTCTAGTAATCTCTATAACAGCACATTTTAGAGCCATCATAAAGTCTAGAGACTACGTGTACCACAAGTAAGCAATACAGTTGAATTAAAAAATGGACCTAATGCTCCTGCTGAGGGCAACCAACTGCGTACTTGCATTTTTGGGACTGTTGGCTGATTGGCTTACATTGAGCATAAACTATCGACTCCCGGGAGCCGTTCATTAGAACAATATATGTCAGATACACTCCACGTGCTTTCAAACACTGATACAGATCGGTCACAAGATGCAATATTGGCAAGCACTGAGTGCACTTAGTGACATTGGAGGGTGGTCTGAAACCAGTCTTTCTCCGCCGAGAATTGTCAATTCGAGGAACGACGAGAGCAGAGTGAGACTGGGACAAGTCTAGTCCCAACTAGCTTGTCTTTCGTGTCTCCTCTCTCCCTCTCTTCCTCCTTTCTCTCCTCTCTCCTCCTCTTCTCTCTTCCTACCCTCCCTTTCTTTCCTCCATTCCCCATTATCTGAACAGTTCAAGTCTCCAGAAAGACTGTTGTGATACAAGAAGAGAAAGGCTAGTGCCTTGATCTTGCTTAGTCACACAAGTGACTGGTAAAAACAGCACCACACATTGCTTACTCCTTGATGGTCACACTATATTGCACAAGCATACTATGATACAGTCGGGTGTTACTTATCCACCGTTCACTTATCCCACATGCCCGTAATCAGACAGGTCAAGCTTGTCACGTGGGTGATCACGTGGCTGGTCAGCTGCATTCGTGTAGGTACATGTACATCTACGTGCATGTCAGTTGTTTCTTTATTCTACAACTCGTGATGGCTATTTGAGAAAATAGCGATATAGTGTTGACCAATATCATCTTGGATTATGCAACTCAACTGTATCCGGAGAAAGAGTTTACAAGGTGAGTACTTGGATATATGCAATTCACGAAATGAGAGAAAATCTTAACTAATTCTATATATAATGCCATGGGTGAAACAGTTCTAGCATTGGACAGCAATCGTGCAAGAGGATCAAGTTTCAAGTTTATCGTAGAACTGCGCCCACCTCTTCACCTCGACAAAGATATTGATTATAAATTGGCATTGATCTCCAGTGATATGTGGTATTTGTGGTATAAATAACGACAGACAACAATTGCCTCAGATACAATAATGGTACAAAGTGGGTTAGAGTTCAGGTACTACCGGGCGCTGACAACATCATTGACTTAAACTTAGAAATTAAACGGCTCCTGAGATCGAACGGTAACAACAAACACAGTGAAACCATACAACCTAATTACAATACCTTAAATCATGAATACTTCTCGCTGATGGCTACAAAGTCAATTTCAAAGTCAATAAGGGTTGAGATATATTGGGCTTCAATGCAAAGGACTTGGAAGAGGCTAGAGTGCACAATAGCGATAGACAAGTCAACATTACCAATATCCACACCGTATTGATAAGATGTTCTCTCATATCCTCTAGTTACTTGAATGGTAGTGCCAGCAATGTCATCTACAGCTTCCCCTCTGACAGACCACTGGGATCACTTTTCTCTATCAAACCGAATCAATTGATCTATAATTGCATGAGCAAAAAAGAGGAACTCTCCGGCATCACCATACATGTCACCGATCAGGATAAAAGACTCATTAATTTCAATTGAGAGAAAACGACTTTCCTACTCCACATCAAAACCATGTAATATATACAGTCGCATGTCACTTATCCAATGCTTACTTATCCGGCACATTAAATATCCCACAGGTCAAGCTTGCCACGTTGGTGATGATATGACAGATGATATGACAGATAACAGTGCTCAAAATTAGTTTTCAAAGTTAGTCGGCCGTATGGCCAGTAATGCCAGAAGTTAGCCGGTCATTCAAATTTTTTACCGGTCGTCTAATTTAATTAGTAATCAAAAGCAGTTAGTAATCAAAAATTAGTAATCTCTAATTTAATTAGCAATCATAAACCAAGAAACAAGAGTCGGTTGAATACACATATTACTAAGGAAGTAGGCATTAGTTTACAACATGAAAGCACCTAAAATTGCAGTAACTAACAAAACATAGCAAACTGTGAACTGCTTTCCTTTATAATGTTACAGTTTTACATCAAATTAAGCAATTTACTCTAACACCACACTATAAGCATATTTGTTCGAACATAACTAGTTACTACAGATTTGAGATGCTATTCTGACATCATGCAAGTTGTGCTAGTGCATGTGACGATGCAAGTTGTGGTAGTGTGACGATGCAAGTTGTGGTACTGTGACCATATTTCACTCATCATTCAAGATCCAAGAGTCCCAATCATCCAGAGATACCGACTGCTCTGCCTCACATATTGTTTCAGTTGCCTCATTGATCGCTGAAGTGTCTTCTTGTTGATGAATGGTCTCGCTGCTGCATTCAATTTTTATTTTTTGGGGATGACTTTCATGACGAGTTCTTGAACAGTCTGACCACCATAACTGTACAGCAGCGCTTGAATCAAAATTTTCAAGTTCAGTTCCCTCAACACTGACCTCTAGCAGATCAGATAACGTCTCCTGACTAAGACTTGTTCTACGATCAGTTTTAATAAGTTTTAAGCGGGAGAAAAGGCGTTCTACTTTTGCAGTACTAAACGGTAAGCTGAAAAGGAGCTGTGCAATAGCAACTAAATTCCTAAATTGCGTGCAGTCAGGTCCAAACGCCAAGTGGTACCAAACATGTTGATACCCATCTCTGTCCACTCGAAGATATTGATGTGCATAGTCAAGCATCTCCTTGGCTTCTTCCTGAATTGCTGCTAGATCAGTAGCCTTGGCCTCGAGAGGAGCTCGGAAATTCTCAACTAGCATTGAAACAGCCTCTGTAAGCTGATGAGAGAAAGACTCATCGGTTTTGTGTGAGTACCAGGCCTATGTGTCCAAGAAAACCATAATAGCCCTCATAAGTTTTGTGTCTAACCATGAAAGTCTTTCCTTCAATTCATCATCCAATCTTCTCAGATCACTTAAAGCTTGCTGTCTGTAGCTGTTCACAACAACATCATTGAAGTGATGTAATTCAATTCCTTGATACGTCATTTTGCCATCTGCACTTTCTATTAGATTGTCCATGACACGTCTGCTTGCAAACCAATTGGTTAAGGGAGTTTCTTTCAACTGTTGCATGGCTCGGTGACTTTTGAGTACTGATTGAATTGCCTTAATGATATCAAGATCATCTTCCTGTAAAGACAAGCTCAGACTAGCGGCGGGATCTAAAATATCTATGTAATGGGCACAGGACAGAATTATTTTTGCATGAGTCCACTTTGTCAAATAACCTTTTAGACACTGCCGATCGGGGCTTCTAAGACTAACATCTTCACAGAGGCTTGCTAGGTGGTTCATGTAAGCCCCATACCTATCGAGAACTCTGTGGAGTGCTCTTCGCTTATGAACAATCCATCTGCTTCCTGATGCTCTCACTGGTAGGTTGCCACCCCTTGGAAAATTGTATACTTCTTTCAAATCGTTCACAATAGCCCTCAGTTCCCTACATTTCTTGGGAGACTTGTTGTAAAGATAATAGATCCTAAGAAGCATTTCATCTATTTCTTTAAATACTGGATTGGAGAGAGCGTCTCTGCTTGCCAGTTCTAGTCGATGGACAAAACACCACATCCAGAAAATCCATGGCAGAACATTCTGAACTTTTGCTTTTAGTCCACGTATCTCTGAGATGTTTACAGCAGCACCATCAGTTCCCACACCAACAAGAATTGGCAAATTTTTGACTTGCAGCACATTTTCTGGATTCATCAAATCTCTTATACCCATATCTTTCAGAGCTTCTTGTAGGCAATCGAAGAGTCCAGCAGAATCAGCCTTAGACGGTTCCAGTACTTTGAAGTATCGACTTCGAGTTATTAGCTTTTCAGAGGTGTGATCACTCTCAGAATAGATGATTGCAAACAACTCATTCTCCACTTTTCCTTTGTCAGCTGAACTATCCATCAAGATGCTGAAGAAAGGTGCTGCCACTGTTTGTTTGAAATGCTGTCGCTGACTTTCAGCAATATAATGCACAAAGTGACTAGCTGCTACATCAGTTGAATATGCCTCTCCCAGCTCAACACCATGTCGTTTTTCAAGAGCACAGATAGATGGATATTTTACGAATGGAAAGTTTTCTTTTGCCAGAAAACAACATATTTCAAATTTCTTCATCATCCTTGCTTTGGTCTCCGGCTTCATCTTAAAACTTCTGGCAATCTCACTGTAATCCGTCACTGGCTCTCTCCTCTCTCTTGCTGTTTCTTTTCGCTTGTAGGACATTGCAGCTTGATGCTGAGCACTCCCAGCATGATCAATGACATTGTTGGTTCTGTGATTTCTTGACCCATCAATCCACGTTCTGGAGAAATGCTTAGTGCCACATACCTTAGATTGGTATGTTCGACACACCTCACACCACAAAATATCAACCATTGAAGGATTATCTTTCATCACTTCACATTTAAGCCATGACATAGTTTGATAATCAGCTTCATGGCTTCTTTTCCACCCCATAAATGTTTCTTTTGATATATGACGTCTGCATGTGGTTGATGACACATTTTGACGTACTGGTGTTTTTGCAAGCTCTGGAATGGTTGTAATCGGATGACTATTTGTAATCTCCCTTTGGTCTTTCTGTACATGTTTGTTCTTGTTACTTAATAACCAGGAATCAAGAGTTTGCTTGATCTTGGAAGACTTGCTTTCAGAACCCTTTGGCTTAGTAGCAGTGGCAGCCATAGCACGTTGAGTTGTGCGAGAAGCATTGCCATATGCCGGCTTGTCACCATTTTGACTTTCTTGGGCTGCAGTGTGGTGTGAGTCAACAGGTATGCCAGAATCTTCATGCATAGTTTCTACTGTAATATCCATGTTCGAAGGTATTGCACAAACCCTTGGGCTCTTAGGTTGGAATCCAGACAATGACCATGACTTTGGTTCAATTCTCTTTGACTTTCTTGATTTTCTAAGGGTTTTCATTACAACAAATTCACTGGCATTCTCATCATCACTGAAGCCAAAGGTAGATTCAAGTTTGTCAGAGTCAGACTCATCACAGCAATCAGAGGCAGGAATGTCACTTTCGGCATGGTAACTGAGATTAGTGGCTGATCTGGGTAGCAAAGGCACAAAGTGATTGAGTTGAACATTTCCCTTAAGAGTTGCTGGCTGAGTTGTGCTAGACCACATGATATGAATATCATTATTTTGACTTGTTGCAGATTCCAAAGGTTGTACAATGGTATTCATAAAGGGGCGGATACGTTGGTTAACCTCAGGGTAGTGCATGTTGATGGAACAACCAATTGCTGCAGCTGCACCATAGACTTGCACCATCCCACACCAACTTCCAAATTTCTTTGTCTCATTGCCCTCCTTCACCACAGCTAAAGCTAGACTGTCCTCAGTGCCCTTTCCCACTTCCTTTGTGGCTTTGAACACGCTGTAACTCTCATCAGAAAGAAACGTGGCAATGAGTGAAGAAGGATTCACACCTGGACAAGACGAAGATTTTTCAATCAAAGCAGCTGCAATTGCCTGTGGCTTGTTGCAGAGCTGTTCTGCAACTTGCTGACGGAGTTGCTTGTGATTTTCTTCCTTTCCTGTCAAGGACATTGCAACAGCCCGAAAAAAGCAATTGCCATCAGCTCCCACACACACAGGCTTATGGGTCACCGGAGCATCATTTGGGTAAAGAAACTGCGCAACTGGGTCCAGAGACATAACGCTCTAACAATGAATTGAAAGGCAAAAAGCAACGCGGAAGTTTCAACAGATGTTAGTATACCATAATTAACGTCATTAAGTACTCATGTCCCATGTACCATAGCAAATCTTTACACAGCATGACCACTTAACTGATTGTATCATAATTCACAAGAGATGTTATGGCATTTCATAGTAACACAACAATAGCTAAACGGTCCTCTCACAAGACTTAGATAAACATGCAGGGCTGTCCCTCTCATGCAGACATGATTGAGGCCTGACAAATAAGGTAAAAGTTGGGCGGTGCTATAGATTGTAGAGTACAAATTCAGAGGCCAACACATGAACAGAGACTAAATAGATGGTGCTAAATGATGTATATAGCTAACATATAATATCACATAGCTATGTAGACTAGCTATACACTTAATTGGCTCTTCATAGAGCTGGGATAGCTCTTCTCATCACTAATTAATGACCTACAAAAGTTGACCGGTCACCTTGACCGGTAATTAGCAACTATCACCGGTCATTATCCAAATATGATCGGCCATTGACCGATGACCGGCAGTAATTTTGAGCACTGGATAATGCATGCTGCATATTATTTGCGAGCTAGGGAAGCGAGCAAGTTTTCTCTAATGCGTCAATGGGGTACTCTGAGTGTCCGTCCTTATGAGCATATGTCCGTCTGTGCTCCACCACCCCTACTCCCCAGGGGAATCGTTTAGGAATTGATAATTCAAATCGTTCTTTGCTAGTTTTGAAGAAAGAAAAGATACAATAGTTTACGTCATGTGACATCATCACTAGATATGTTTCTATGGAAACCATGCTCACTTATGTGACTGCGTTTCACCACCCCTACACCCAGGGGACAGCTGTTACAAATTGATCCTTTTGAATAATTGTTTGTTTTCCTCAATGGGTGTAAACAATTGACACTTCACGTTATGTGACGTCACTCTGTGATTATTGCTATGGCAATAAGATTGAATTAGGCGTAAGCAACGTTTTAATTAAATTACATAGTGTCTGAGTTGTTGCAATAACAGTTTCTGTGCAGTTAATGCTGTTCTTAGCTAATAATAATTAGCTAGGAAAGTTAGCAACTGCTAACATTGCCATGGAAACATTGCTCACTTACTGTTAAGCATGCGCATTTTACTGTGCATTGCGCACCACTCCTAATTACCCACCCCACGAGCGAATTGAAGAAACAGTAGTTTACACGACTTAGCTGGACACTTTATGTGACGTCATCGCTGGACACCATTAACTGAAGAAAGCGCGCAAAGTACACAGTTCAAAGAAATTTGAAGAAAACAAGTCACTACGACAGTAAAGGTTTTGTTAATTATACAAAGCTGTTTCGAACAAAACTGATTCGCTGTCCATCAAGTGCATTCAGCACTATGTAGCTAATCTACCTGTGCACAGATTTAATTACCTTGCCAATGCTATCTCGCTAGCCGCGGCCGATGTTTTGTGACTGAAATTGCATTGAAGTATTTCGCTTGCCAACAGTCGCTCCATAGAGGACGTCTAAATCTAGCTGAGTGAAATATTGATCACGGTTAGACTCATAGTACTTCACACCTTAAATTGTCTAGAGAGTGATCAGTTTTGTGGCAGCTTTCGAAAAAAACACCATTGACTGAAAAGAGTGCACAAAGTGAAGAAAACAAGTCAATTACGACAGTAGAGGGTTTAGTAGTTGTCCGAAGCTGTTTCAAACAAAACTGATTTGTTGTCCATCGAGTGCATTCAGCAACAGCCGCTCTCTAGAGAATGTTTAGCTAAATCTATCTGAGTGAAATATTGATCAAGGTTATCAAGGTTACTGTGTACACGTTAATTATCTGTCTAGTACGTGCTCACTCGCACAGGTGGAAATGCAATAAGCACCCATTATTATTATATAAATTCATAACCAATCATTAAAAGTATAATTCTTATCTCTAGATCAATAAGACATTTGGTTTGTTTAAATTCACATCCACATTCAGTATACCCAATGTAGAAAAAATGCCGTATAATATGAACAATAGTTGAGTATGTAACAGCTTCAGTTATCCAACATATTCATTTATCCAACAGGGGTCGCAAGGAGGTCGGATAAGTGACACGCAACTGTACTTTGATGGCATGCATGCATAGCCTACTTATACAAGTCACTAGAAGTGTACACAAACTGTTTTCTAAGCTGCTTTCAACATCCTTCACTATATCTTAGAAGCATGCAATGCAACAAGTGAATAACAAAAGGTTTCAAGCTGTAGATACACAAAATTTAAAGGTAAGTCAACATTCATACCTGGTGCTCATAGCTTGGAAGCATATCACAAGGACAGACAGATTGTGAAGATTGTGAAGTTGTAGTAGTTAGCATGACTTGCGCTAAACCAAGAGTAGCAAACCAATCTGTGTACAACGTAACAACAGACACGAAACGTTTACTACTCTATACAGTGTATAATTCCCAGTCCAAGAAACTAATGCATACCTGCTAAAATAGAATTCATAACAATTGGTAGTTGACAATTGAACACTGAACCAGATCCAGAATCTCCTAAAATCTCCACCCATGTTCCCTCTAAACACAGACGTTGCATTGAATAGCATAAAATAATCAAACTCAGTAAACAGCCTATAAAATGATGTCTCCACTTTGCCTTTTCAGGGACTAGTGGTTTAGAACACATCATTTTATCCACTGCACAGAGAAACAAGTGGTCCAGAATCAACAGAATCACAATGGTTCAGAATTAACAGTGATACAGAGTTGACCGTAGTCCAGGAGCTACAGTGATCTAGAATCAATAGCAATCCAGAATCAACACTGGGCCAGAATTGTGGTGCTGTTCTATTGTCAGTTACCTCATACCTCCAAATGTTGAGTCAAATTTAGAACTATGAGTTTCTAGCATATAATATAGTAGATGAACGTCACACGTCACACAAACCTTTTGCAAGTATGCTGTTTGAGGGAATGATCACCCCTCAAGGCTTATGAGAACCTTACAGATCCGAGCTGTCTAAGACTCAGGTCTGTCTCCAGATCATCAGGGGTCAAGTTAGTCTACAATTCAACCCATTCAACATGAAAAGCTCACCTTGGCTCCATGTGTGAACCTCATCCCTACACTTATACATGGTTGGTCTATCAGCAACACCAAGTGTAAAACCAACCCCAGCTCCATGTGTGAAGCCAATTCTCACTCCACATGAGAGACCCATCTCGGCTTCAATTTCCACTGCCAGAACATGCCATCAAAAGTTGGCTAAGGGTTGTGCAGATGGATGTATACCAAGGTCATCGGTGAGAGGTAGATCCAATGGCAATGCAAACGTGAAGTCCACTAATTTTAGGAAGGGAAATTTTATCTTGAATTGTATGTCGCACCATACAAAGAAAAAGACAATGGTGAGAAAGCAAGACTACATCACTCCAATCTTGGAAGCACACAACTCAACAATTTCCAAAGACAACAGATCGATGACATTCTGAATGAAGCATTTCCTACCATTATAGAAGACCTGGGTATTACACTAAATATGAGTCTGGTTGCACAGTTCAACACATCAAGTTCATATCAGTACATATCAACTATTGTAGAAAGTTCAACTTCCTCAAAGAAATTGGCTGTTGCCAACATCAAAAACAAAAAAAGGTTTGTCTACATTAGTTACTGCGAGTATCTCTATTTTTAGCAACCGATCAACCGTCCAAGCAAGTATCCCACCAAAAACAGCATTAAATTTGAAGGATCAAGTCGATCACTCCACTTCACCAACTAAACTCCTCGGAAAAACTGAACAATGTCACCTCGAATGCATTCGATTAGCAGAAAGAATTGACAATTTATAGAATCAGCAAACAACTTTGAAAACTTTCAATAGATCAATCTGCTACTCACAAAAGATGTCTCTACTACTACTGGGTTTCCTCAAGGGGGAAATGGAGGTGCAATGCTCTCTTTAGCTGGCTACACTTCAACTTACAGTTCATTTGTGATTGTCATGTCAAAATGATACATATGTACTAATCCAAATGCTTCTACGTCATTTTCTATTTTGCATATTAAATGTTGTTCCTCTGGTTATCCAGGTTTTGTGTGCCATGGTGAAATGCATCGCCAACATCAAAATGACTAACTGTAACCTGACTGGGCAGCCATATTAAAATTTCAGTTGAAGGACCTTCCCCATGACTTTGCAAGAGCTGTATCTTGTTGGTCACTGATCAGAAATAGAAAAACTAGGCTGCAGGAACATGACTGCCTGTAGACTAGAATTGCTATATTTGGTTTCTTGAATTCAATTAATTAATTAATATCAATTCGTAATTGATATTAATCACACACTCTCTTTGAGGCGATGTCTGGGGAAAACTGCACTATACTTGGATCAAAGACTTAATGGCTGCTTTGCCTCCACATCTATTGTAACAAAGACCTGTTAACATCATTCCAACTGTCCAAGTATAGAGCAAACGGCAATGAGAGCTAAAATGATTGACAAAAGAGAAACAAGATCACCTTCAGAATTAGTGCAAGCAGATGCTTGCTCCCTGTGATCTATGCTGATTTTTAAGGCACTGACTACCAAGATCCACAGACCAAAACTCAACCCTGAGAAAAGTAACACTCAACACTCACTAGACTTACTAAGAAACTATTAAAAGCCTTACAGAAAGAAGATCACATAATCAAAGTGGGGCTGGCCAACCTCAAGAAGTTAAAAATGACCAAGAAAGACACGAGAAGGCATGTCACAGCCACTCACTGTTATATCTGGAACAAACCCGTTGATGGCAACCCTATCCACAATCGCTGCCACATCACGGGGAAATTATAGATAAGCGCCAAGCCCACAATACACCTGCAACCTACAACTCTAATCAATCCAAAACTATCACCATGAGACATAGTCTACA
This sequence comes from Corticium candelabrum, assembly GCF_963422355.1. Taxonomy (NCBI): domain Eukaryota; kingdom Metazoa; phylum Porifera; class Homoscleromorpha; order Homosclerophorida; family Plakinidae; genus Corticium; species Corticium candelabrum. The sequence continues at coordinate 5,706,434 of NC_085100.1, read as the reverse complement.
AGTTGATGGTATGAGGGTTAAGGTAAGGACTGTTCGTCAGTTCTATATGTAACATAGTGTGTGTATTCTTCAAAAGTTTGGATTTATTACATCTATATCAGTAAGTTATTGAAACACGTAGAACATGGGTTTGATGTAATAGAGGATGACAGCATGACGTCAAATCATTTCGCAGTTACTTTGTAAAACATACCTGTGGATGTGCTGGATCAGAAGAAATGCAACAACATAAAGCTGAGAAACTTCTTTTATGGTGGCAATTAAGCTAGCAAAAGAAACATTTGGAGGTATTGCCATAAGACATGATGAGTATTCCAGCATAAGCAGTAGAGGAAATAGTGTGTAAAAATCCTCAGTCATGTGACCACAGAGCTCTTAAAGAATAGTATCGGCATGATGAGGTTCTACTGCGAGAAAGACATTCTCACAGGATAGAATAGTGAGTTAATCAACCAAAATAGATTACTAAAGTAGGTGTGAGAAGTAGAGATCTAAGGTAGACCACAAGAGAACAATTTGGATAAAACAATGTGAAGACTTTTTACAGTCAGTTACGTGTATATGACATTGAAGGGGACTGTAAAGTTTTTTTTGGCAGATAATTCAATTTAGACAACCGTGTAGAGTAACATCAACAGTGAAGATTCATCCAGAAAATAACATTATATACATATTGGTGACATCTTTTTGTTAATCCGATGTCTCTTCAACAAAGGACGTCCTTTAATCTACCACATGCTAAGCACCGCCCAGACCCAGGGTTGGTAGCAACTTCAGCAGACTGGTGTGGCTTCGAAGACCCTTTTATGGAAAACAGCCATTTGCTTTTTTTAATTTCTAATAACCCAATACCTTTGTCACAGGCAAAGTATGGACAGGCCGGTTATCAAAGACTTCTATCACCTTATCTTCAAGAGGCTACTTGTATATCCAGGTGGCAAAGATCATATCCGTCCCTAACCAGTCAGGCCTTGAACAATCTATGGACTTTACTGTTGGTGTGCAAGCTATGGGATAGCCGAGACAGAAACCACTCTTGAAAATTTCTACATAGGGCACTGCCCACAAATTCTTGGCTCCACCATTGTAATCTCACCCAAAATGATCAATACATTAATGGCTGCCCATTGTGGACAGACAGGTTGAGAAAAGATTTTACGCTACTGATTCTCCAGTCACCTTGCAACCTTTTGAAAACTTCTAATTACCCGATAAGGCTTCTATGCAATTTTCCTACCACTATGCCCATGTATAGCTTAATGTATCTGGTAACAATAATTCCCACCTTTTGACAATATTGACGCTTTAGGTTGCCTCCAGCAATCATCCACATGTTTGGTACGCATGTTGCAAACAACAAGAAAACGCTTGAAAACTTGAGATACAGTCAACAACTGAACTCGTGACAGAAAACACAAAAACCTAAAGTCAATGAACGTTCTCGTTGTTCACAAAACTATCTGACATGACATCTCTAAAATCAATAACCAATTTGGCAAAACAAAAACAAGCAGAGCAAGTTGCAACCATCCTTCACAGCAATGACAAGACCAAACAAGTAATATTTCGAAATGGACCAAACTTAATACGACGTACAGTGGCATTCAACTAACATCTATAAGTTGAGGTAGATGACTATACACATTGCCTTGTTGACTCATCTCTGTTGTGCAAATTTGTACGCACTTTTGAAAAGGATTACAAACATTTAGAAAGATCATTGTGAGAGTATTGTAGGCAGTGAGTCACCCCAAAAAGAGATGTTAAATGAGAGTGCAAATATCAGAGGTCAAACAAGCATTCAGGACCCTGAAACTGAATACTATTTAGGCATAGCATTTGTGATGCAAAGGTAGCATTTTGGTAGTCCACATAAGCATTGTATTTACCTAATTCTTGAGGCACTCCTTGTTGCGCAGCAATGAATAAAGTCTTTGACAGTTCCTCTCATCAAGGACAAGAAAGGGTTTTAGAAGATTTTGCAAACCGAGACAACTACTATGATATCGCTGTGCCTTGCCTAACATCCAAAGCATTGGAGAGAATTCTGCTAGACGAGGCAGTGCATAGTTCAGTTCATGTGAAAGATAAGTAAAGAGGGATAATTGACAGGATTGCCCCTTTGTTGCAAAAGACAATTAACTACTACTAGTATTACCTGCAAAGAACAAACCATGAATGTTTGGGTGCTCATTAGACCTCTCTAAAGCTTATGACAGCTAGAGTGTCACATTACAAATTAATGGACAAGGTATTGAATGTGGAATGCCCAGCTTGTGTTGTGAAGTTAGTTCAAGTACGTACGGTCAGAATATGCAGGTAAAGTGGAACAACAAGTTGTAAAAACCTCTTGGAGTAAGAAACAGGCTGAGACAGTAATCATACTGTCTCCAACAGTCATTAAAGACTGTTTAATTTCTTCATAGAATTCTTGAATTTGTTCAATTTCTTCATCTATTACAGCAACTGGAATAGAGTGAAGAATAAGCTAGAGCTTGCCGTAACTATGTGAAAAATGTAAGGTATGTGTCAGGCATGCAGAAAATGTTGAATATTGTGTTGCGTATGCCAAAGACCAGTCTCTTTAATGGCAAAAATCTACAAAAATTGTACTTGTCCATAGTAAGACGGTGCAAGAGGAACCTAAAATGTCATTCTGAACAAAAAATTCCTTGTCACTGCCAATGATCAATGTAAGTGTTGGGTATAGATCACTGTGAATCAAACATGAGTGCTATGACTGATCTCAGAGATTCTATGGTGCCATTAAGTTAATGTGGCCGTTGCAAGATTGGAAGGCCAGTGGTGTAGCCAGGCTTATATAAACTAGGGGCACAAATATAAGTGACATTTTGAAAATTATGCAAAATCTGTTGCACTTATTACTTTACTGAGTTTTTAAAATGCAACATTTATGATAATAAAATAATTAACAAAAAGACCAGCCTGTATTTCTCATCTGAGCTTTCTCTAAAGTCAAATGTCCTAGCATTTCTACGTCTGCAAAAGTGTCATCTGCAACCGCATCATCTACGTAGTTCTATTCTTTTTCACAGGTCTATTTCAATAGCTAAATTTACAAGAGCGTAACTAGTAATAAGTAGTTACGCTCTTATTGATGGTTGCTTCAAATGAAAGCTATGAAGCAATACTCATAGCTTCTATCTGAAGTAGAGTTGAGTTGAAATAGATTGAAATTTTGCTATCGTCTAAACAGTAGCTTCATTTAGTAAAGATCCGTAAATCACTGTAGAGATGTACTATTCCAAGCCCAAAATAGTACAGGATTCAATCAGACTTCCAATTCCTCCAAAGCTATAGATAGATTCTGCATGTCTTTGCCTATTGCTTTTACAGTATAAATAGTGCATTATTAATACATATTGTATCAATTTATACAATATCTATGGTGTGCATTACGCTTCCTGTTTATGCGTACTACCGCAGCAAGATTGAATGCTCATCGATTTAGATTTCCAGGTAGCGTTACCTGAAATGCAGTGTTTTTGATGTTTCTCATCAAAACATCTTTCTGGCTAAATTTTTTCTCTCATGCCAAACAGAACATAGTGATCTGGCTGCCCGGTCATTGTCTTTCATTGCCGCTGGCAACACATAAAGACTAATGTGTCATAATTGGTCACTTGCTTGCCTACCATATATTCTTGAAGTGTGGCACCCATTTATAGTCATGTTTTTGCATAAATAGCTAGCCAGCCATTCTTAACATTCTCAACATTCTTAACTTGAACCAACTGGCTTACATGTCGCGGAATCAAGCAACTCTGAAAGCAAAGTTTGGTGGATTAGGTTTAACTTCAATTGGAAGTATTTGTCATGCAGCATATTTGGCTGCTTGGGCACACTCTCTACATGAATTGCCAAAGACATTTCCTTCTCTTGCTAACCAACTCAAAGAAAAAAGAAAAAATGGTTGATTCTACATGATTTGGTGGTTCAACTCCCGAAGTCAAACTCAGAAGAAGAGAAGACGTATTTCATGCTCTGTAGAAAATGTTTGATAATCCTAGAAAGCTTCAACATTGCTTAACTTTAGATAGATAGATAACTTTGGATATCTCCCAGAAACAGTCAGAAGATTTCATTAAAATATTATTAAGTCAGACTGAGATGTTGCTAAATTTAGGTCATTATAAGGAAAAAGGTGCTGCAACATGGCTTAATGCTATTCCCTCATCATACAACAACGCATTTAAATCTAAAAGATTTCATTTACCGTATAGTATGAGACTGGGGATCATCTTGCCATTTAGTCAATTGCTTGAACATTGTGACTGTGGACAGAAGTTAGATCAAAAACGGTATCATTTGATTGCCCGTAATAAGGAGGAGGTCCTGTTCATCTTTTTACTGGGATTCTTTCGTTCAAATGGGACTGAGAAGAATCTTTTGTCCCAATGGGATTTTGATGTGCTTTTGGTCCTGTCTGAGCAAATTAGTATCTGTCAATGGATGTTGTTTTGTGTCATTGGAGTTTGAAGAATTTATAAAGGGCAGCAGTATTAGGCATGTGAGAACAGCCCCTTATCATCCCACCTCTAATGGCCTTGCAGAAAAAGCAGTACAGTCGTTTAAAGTTGGCATGTGAAAGCCATCATCAGGGTCTGTAAAGACCAAGTTGCAAATTTTTACTCAACTAGAGCATCACCCAGCATACAACCATTGGAGTGGCACCAGTGCAACTATTGATGGGCCGAAGGCTGACGACTGCCATAGACAGGCTGTTCCCAAATGTGTCTAGGAAAGTGGTCCAAACAAAGTTACAACAGAAGAATTACCATGACCAGAATGTTAAATACTGTCCATTTCAGTTGCACAACAGAGTACTATCGGACCTATGCAAATGGCCCACTTTGGGTACCGGGGTTATATTAGCCATCACGGGTCCACTGTCTTATGAGTGTCAATTAGTTGATAGTCGTCAAGTAGGCCAACATCAAGATCATTTGCAAAAGACGGAGGTAGAGGTAACACCTCCAGTACTTAGGGACGAACTCAGTTGTGGTGAAGGACTACCAGAGATGGTGGACAGTACTCAGAAGGCAGCAAACCATGTGGTTGTTAGTGGCCCTGTCAACTTAACACTAGAGAATTCTCTAGTTACATCAGAAGAGCTAGTTATCCGGTCGCTGATGACAAGTCTACCTACAGCAAGTGACAAGGGACCATCACCTGACCCAAGGTCAACATTGGAATCGATAGCACTGAGACGACCGACAAGGATTTGAAGGAAACCGGGCCGTTTAGACTTTGACTGCAATTGACAGAATTGTTGTTGTGTTGTGTAGTTTAGCTAAAGGTAGGAGGAACGGGTGTAGTATCCGGGTGCTGGTCATCCGGGGGGTTTAGTCTGGTAATCGATCTTCAATAGCGCATGACGAGATATATACAGCACTGTTCATTAGAATTGATCTAGAACTACTATTTGCGCATAGCTTTAACTTGTAGTTTACTGTGACCATAATTCTACTGACCTGAACTGTCATGAACAATATTTTAACTTCTAGTGTTTTGTATGTAGAAGTTTGTGTCTAATAAATGATGCCAGTCAGCCAGCTAGCTGACTTTGAGGAACTACGGTCGAGTCAAGAATACAATTAACCAGTGTTTACAGCAGCGTTTAGCAACTTTCGTCGCTTGGTTTATCTGCGCATCACTCACATTAACCTATATCAAGTCTTCGACCCATTTTAGAGTGAATGCTTTTGTTGTGTCTTGCATTTGTGTTTTGGCTAATTATGACTTTAAGTTGTATCTATCGTCACGTGGTCCTTGTTCCACCCTTCTGCGGTCATCATGTATGGGTACTTCTTCAGTCGTTTTCACTTGTTCTAGCTTCGTCCATTCTTCTGTCAATTCACCGTGGAGTCTGGAGTCGGCTCACAACCAAAAACCCTCTTCTAATTGGCAGTGACTTTAGTCACTGCTGTGATTGTCTCTCATTCTCTTCTGTCAATTTACTGTGGAGTCTGGAATCTGCTCACAACTAAAACCCCTTTTCTTGACGGCATTTTCAGTCACTGCATTGCGTTTGTCTCTCATTGTATGTGTCTTTCACTCTTTCGTCATCAGCTCTTCTATCGGCTTACTGTGGAGTCTGGAGTCTGCTTGCAACCAAAACCTCTCTTCTCAGCGACGTCTTCAGTCACTGCTGTAAAAGCTTCTCATTGTATGTATCTTCTGTTCTTTCGTTATCCGTCTATCCATCAATCGTGCTTCACACATTGAAATTTATTAAAGTTGATATTTATGAAGAACTTTCTTTTAATGAAACTATGTACTAGTTGTATCCTAATACAGCAGCCAGCCAGGCAACCAGCCAGCCAAACAACCAGCCAGCCAGCCAGGTAACCAGTTTAAGATTATATATCAATTAGTAAAACAGGGTTGACTCTACATAATTTGGTGGCTCAACTCCCCCCTCCCCCCCCCCCCGAAGTCAAACTCAGAAGAAGAGAAGACACAATTTCATTCTCTGGAGAAGATGGTTAATTAGTCTAGAAAGCTTCAACATTGCTTAACTTTAGATAGATAGATTACTTTGGATATCTTCCAGAACAGTCAGAGAAGATTTCATTAAAAACATAGTCATATTGAGATGCTGGCAGGCTGAGGTCATTACAGGGAAAGATGCAGGAGAGCATGGCTTGATGCTATTCCTTCATCATACAAGAATGCATTTAAACCTAACGAATGCGTCTTGTATGAGATTGGGGATCAGCTTGCCATTTAGTCAATTGCTTGAGCATTGTGACTATAGACAGAAGTTAGATCAAGTGTAAAGAAGGCTCTCATTTCATTACCTGTAACTATGGAGATGGTCCTATCTGGTCTCATGATATTATTGTTGCTGAGTGGTCTGCTTGCCTAACTGAATTTGGGTATTCCTCATCAAACAGAACCCACGAACAGATATATACAGACCAAGGGAAGACCAGACATTACATTCTACGACAAAGATGCTGGTGTCACCTATGCAGTGATGTTTCTCTGGCTCACTCACGGCGAAAAGACATAGTGAAAAGAGCTGCAAAATCTGCCGATACACAATGACAAAACGGAATAAGAAATCTTAGAAACACTCAAAGGAGATCTTGCCAGAAGGATCTAGTCCCCAAATTGTTCAACTATAGTTCTTTAGCATTTTGACACATGGTGAACACAAGCAGAAAATTTGCTGCGCGAACTGGAGAGAAGGGCAAGAATCATTGAAGGAAAATGAATAGATGCAGAGTTCATGTTTCATGTCATACTGGTGACAAAGTTTTTCTGTGGCTGTATTCACACTAGGGTTTAGAACTGGGTTTGCTACTGCTTAGCATAACCAATTACAATAATCAAGTCAGTTTACAACAGGTATGTGAGTTAGAGCAGAGCTGGCCTAGCCCTTCCAAATGTAGGGTTAGCGCTGGGTTTAGCTGGAGTTAGCGCTAGTGAAAACATTCCAGTTTATTCATACTGTGTACCACAACAATGAATCAAAGAAGATTGCTCTATTTTGTGTTGGTCTGGCAGCTTTTTCTTGAGCAAATCGAATCCACAGCACGTCTTTCGGAATTCTGTAGTGAAAGACGTTGTCGCATCCGTAGATTCAGGCAACTGTTGCTGTTCTATCACACGCATGTGGTCCCTACACCTAGAGAAGGCACTCGAAGATGGGAAGTGGTCGGAATTGAGTATCGTAGCTTAAGTACATGATATAAACAGTTGCAGTCTGCTAGAGTTCACACACCAAGTAGAGGCAACTGGACAAGCTCAACATGTGAGAACACACCTTGCGCATGATAGCAAAGCAGGGTGTTATGATTAATTAGCACAACCCCAGGTTTGCTAACCCAAGTGTGAACGCGCCTGTGACTCTTCAAAAATGTAACAGCAAAGTTGACTAGAGAAAAGTGTCTAACGTTTCAATGAAACAGACTAATTGAGGATAACGTAGTTAGCAGAGACAGATACATCCAGTGCTGCACACATTAAAATAATAAATATATTGATTTATGAAGCACTTCATTTTAACGAAAACACGTGTATCCTAGTAGTTGCAGACATGCTATATCTTAATACAACAACCAGCCAGGCAGGCAGTAACAGAGATTTGGTGGAAACTGAACACTGTTAGTGTATATTTTCTTCACAAGTCAGCTGACTTCTTCGAAGTCCTGTTCTTATGACTTGTAGCTTATAATAATGCTTCTGCGTAGACTGGAAACTCTCATTGTTATGAGTGTCCAGTAATTTTTGACCAATCAGCTTGACTGCATCTTGTGCACCTCACACTATAGCTAGTTGCTATGCTAACTGTAAAAGTCAGTCACTATCTTTAGTGTCTTTTTTGTAGATATAAATAATAATTATCTAAACATTTCTTATACAGGTACAAGTAGTTTGAAATTTTTAGACAGCAAGAAACGAAAGGACAGACTTTTCAAGGATACTAGAAACAAGAACTTGCAAGATATTCCATGTTATAAAACTAACACTACAAGTCAATGGCTGACATTTTGGGGACATGTGCTCGAACCAAGCCTCGATCCCCAGAGCTACAGCACTGGATAGGCTGTTGCATTGCGTTGTGGCATAGAAGGGCATTATGGATGTTCAATTGTTCCAAGTGTTAGCCTACGAGAGCCAGATGTGGAACTTGGAAAGAGCTTCAGTTGTCAGAGTAGCGAATAGGGCATACTGTTTTACATGTCATGACGTGGTCTGGGAAAAGGACAGATAAGGCCCCAAGAAAAAAGTTGTTTGACAGGAAATTCCGCTCAAAAATTCGTGCGCGCGCGCATTTTATTTTTATATTTTATTATTGATATAAACTACAATGGTGCACAGATGATTTATTAGGCTAAATATTTCAAATACTACTATTAAAACACTACACAAGAACTATTAAAAGTCATCTACTTGTATCTAGTGTTCCGATGGTTCAATAACAAATTTGACGGAAATGGATTTGCCAACAAACTCCAGTACGGCAGCAAGAGTCGTGTCCATAGGGCACCGTTGGCCTGACTCACGTGAAGATTGACCTCCAGCACTCACTAGAGCAGTCACGGGTCTACCTAGATGGTTTGATACTAAACTATAAATGTCCTCGGCCCCTACAACAGGCAACTTCAAACAAGACGCAGTACAATCACTAGACACACATTCAGACGAAGGAGAAACTAGCCTGACGAACAAACTATCTAGCGTTGACTGGGAACAGAAGGAACAAACCAACTAGGAACAACCGTAGAAACCCCGCAAACAACACTAACGGACAACAGAAAAGAACACTCCGTGCCTCCGCAACAGCAGACTCTCTTCGACAAGCTCATGGTTGACACGATGCGCGATAGAAACACCCGGACAAAGCCCGGATGTTTAGCGAAGATGCTAGGTAGGAGAAAATCTATCACAAATACACCCTATCAAAATGATACACATACCTGATAGAGCAGAAATCTGTCGTTCAGTACAACTATCTGAGCTTGCGTACAAAATAAAAAATAAAAAATAAATCCGTGCGGAGCCGAAAATCGGTGCGCGCGCTCCTGTCAAACAACTATTTTTTTCTTGTGGCCTAATCAGTGTTGGATAGAATGGTAAGATGAAGAAAAGCTATTCTTCAAGATGAGAGCACTGCATTCTATAAATGAGCTAGTGAAGTACACAGCATGAATACTGAACACAAAACCATGAAAAGTAGAGAAATCTTGTTTGTGTTGACAGTCTGAAATTTACTGTACATGTGTGTTTAGGTGTAAGTTGTGTGTACGTGCAGTAGTAGGTTTGTGATAGTGTATTATGTGTTCGCCTTGTCATGGGAATTGCACCTATACCCAATGCAAAAAAGAAACAATTCATTACAGACATAGTCATTTGATCAAACCTGGGTAGTCATCACTCAAGCAAATGGTAATTGTGGAAATCCTGCAATAGCAATATATAAATGAAAGACATAACAAATGAACAAGTCAAGATAAGAACATGAAGTTGTTCAATTATACCTATCAACTAACAGCTATCGCCTAATTGTCATGCATTTATGTCAGTGATACATTTCTGTTAGCTGAACTTTGCTTCATTCTGTAAGGAGCTTCAGCTAAGAAAATATTGTGTAGTCTATTTGCAGCCTGACAAGCTATGTCGTCATCACACTCTAAGTAGGGTAACAAGGGTCTTTACCCTCAACTGGGCACCCACCAGCCACCATCGAGCTGCTGCAGGTCCGTGCACCCCAAATGAATGACGCCAAAACTGTAAGTGAGAACCAGTAGTGCAAACCATTGATGGCTAGAATCTTGTTCCGACCATACAACTCAGTCCGGAGAACCACCTTCACTCTGCGGAAGTACTCACAACGGAGTTTCTCCCGCATCATGCTGTGCTGAATACCGTTACTCTCATCTACACCCAACTACTTGAAGACTTGACCCAGTTCCAGACAGTTAATGGTGATCCGTTTTTCCTATCGTCACTCCAGAGTTGTGTCCAGATAGCCTACCATTGACAAAGTGTGCAACAGCACATTTGCCCAGACCAAACTCCATCTGGATGTTATGTGTCATTATTATTATATGTGTCGCTATGCCCCTCCATAATGGGCAAGTGGGGTCTTTACCCCCATCTGGGCGCCCACTAACCAGGCAGGTGAGCCCAGCGGGGTACATGTTTCCGTGTAGTCCATACGGCGATCAATGACTAGCCCATTCGACATAGATTACAGGCATTACGGTGACCGCAAACTCGTGGACAGCACGCCTAGTGGGTATCAACGACCACCAGGAAAGCACTGAACGTCATCGTCAACTGACCGTTCGCCAGACCACAGAAACTCTCCAACGACTGAAACAAGTCATAGTCTCATGGATAAAGCTAGAGAAATATGAGAAAGAAAGACAGACAAGTTTCATAATTTACTGTCGTCACTGGGGTTTGAACCCCAAACCATGGAGTGGTAGCCATTGTCGCTAACCACTATTATGTGTCGTGCTCAACCAGATCAGTCTGGTTTGTAAAGTCTATTACAAGTACCGGAAGCAAACCCTGCTTCAGAAGTACTTAGACCATCACGGCTGTCTAGAAAGAAGACATGACTTTACGAAGGATCCGAGTAGATCCCAGAAGCACTGTTTTCTGTAAGTGCTGCAGGTTGTGATGACCTGGAATAATGTCCAGCCACCGTGCAATACCTGCGTGCACTGTGCCCAAAGCTCCCAAGACCACCGGAACCACCAGTGTTCGACAATGCCACATGCGGCTTATCTCCACTCGCAAGTCGCTGTACTTCGCCAACTTCTCAGCATGTTTCTTGCCAATGTTGCCATCAGCAGGACAGCTGATATCAATAAGAAGACAAGTGTTTGTCTTCCTATTTCTGAGACAGATGTCTGGACGATTGGCTTTGATCTTCCTGGCAGTGGGGATGGTGGTATCCCACATCATAGTAATGTCATCCGTCTCCACAAGCCTATCAGGATGATGCCGGTACCATCTGCTCTCCACTGGAACCCCAAAATGGCGACAAACGTCCCAGTGAATGATGGATGCCACCTGATTGTGTCGATCAGTGTAGTCCGTCGGTGCCAAAGCACTACAGCCTGCCACAATGTGGTCGACTGTCTCCAGGCCTACACTGCACATGCGGCAAGTAGGACTGACATCACGATGTAGAATCTTGCGCTCATAGTACCGAGTCCGAAGAGCTTGGTCTTGAGCAGCAACAACCAGTCCCTCAGTTGCAGCAGGAAGATTCGCTGCCTTTAGCCATCCGTAGGTCTCTTTCATGTCCACAGGCGGTTGCTCAGTGAGACGACGATACTGTCCGTGCATAGGCTTCCCGCTCCAGGACCGCACACGAAGAGAACTGCAACACGTACGGTAATGTCTCGCATCTGTTTTAGGCGCTTGCTCGAAGCCACCTTCAACCGAGATGGATGCACTCCTGTGTAAGTTCTGCGACTTGTCGTCCAAAGCAAGACTCCTCCGCAGCTGTGCAGTAAACCGACAAGCCATGCGCTTGATCGAGTGTGAAGATTTTCCAGAGTCACACTCCCGTATCATCTGCATGAAAGGATCAGAACTGTCAGCAAGGTAACAGTTCAGCCTCACAATACAAGATTGATATGTCGACTCAATCTGTTGTAACCCCCTACCCCCATCACTGCAAGGAGCGTACAGTCGGTCAACGTCTGCAGCAGGATGGTGGACTCCGTGCATAGAGAGAAGCTTTCTGGTCCGACGATCGAGCTGCTGCAGGTCCGTGCACCCCCAATGAATGACGCCAAAACCGTAAGTGAGAACCGGTAGTGCAAACCCATTGATGGCTAGAATCTTGTTCCGACCATACAACTCAGTCCGGAGAATCACCTTCACTCTGCGAAAGTACTCGCGACGGAGTCTCTCCCGCATCATGCTGTGCTGAATACCGTTACTCTCATCTACACCCAAGTACTTGTAGACTTGACCCGGTTCCAGACAGTTGATGGTGTCCGTTTTTCCTACCGTCACCCCAGAGTTGTGTCCAGATAGTCTGCCGTTGACAAAGTGTGCAACAGCACATTTGTCCAGACCAAACTTCATCTGGATGTCATCAGAGAAGGTACGAACCGTGTGCAACAACCCGTCCAACTGATCAGAGTTTCTGCCATACAGCTTCAGATCATCCATGTAAAGTAGATGACTGATAGCCTGACGTTTGGCAGTCTCACCATGCCCAGTGGTCATCCGGTAGCCGTAACCGGTTCTGTTCAGCTCCTTGCTCAGAGGATTGAGAGCCATACAGAAGAGAAGTGGAGAAAGTGAGTCACCTTGGAAAATACCCCTCCTGATCTGCATAAGCCTTGTCTTGATAGTACTATTCCCGAAAGAAAGCACCATTGATGTCCTCCAACTCTTCATCACACGTGACAGGAACCCGCACAAGACTGGACTGATCTTATGCAGCTGAAGGCATTGGAGCAACCAACTGTGTGGCACGCTGTCATAGGCTTTCTGGTAGTCCACCCAAGCCATGCTCAAGCTCTTGTGCCTGGTCCTACAGTCTTCGGTAAGCAGCTTGTTGATCAACAGCTGATCCTTTGCACCAAAAGATCCCTGTCGACAACCCTTCTGCTCCGGAGCCATGAGGTTTCTCTGATCCAAATGCCCTGCAATCCTCTGCCTGATGACTGAGGTGAGGGTCTTATAGAAGACAGACAGACACGTGATAGGCCGGTAATTTTTGGCCTGGTCAGTCTTGTCATTCTTAGGAATCAGAGTAGTTATTCCTTGAGACAACCAGTCGGGTACAGAGTCTGGATTCTGAACCAGCAGGTTGTAGTTACGAGTCAGATCAGTGTGAAGACACGTGATACGCTTGACTCAGAAACCATAAACCTTGTCTGGACCAGGAGACTTCCAGTTCCCCATCCTTTTGAGACACGATGTGACCTCATTGTCTGAGATAGGTAACCACTGCTGCTCATCTTTCCGGTGCGTCTCGTCATCGGTTTGACGTCTCAGCCAGAAGGCAGACCCATTGTGATGTACCTCAGCCTCTAGGATACCACCCCAATACTGTTCGATCTCAGACTCGGATGGCGGGGAAGTGACCCGGATAGTCTGCTTATCCAGCTCTCTGTAAAACCGTCCAGCATCTCTTTGAAACAAACCATTCTGGCGAAGTCTCTTACGATTCTTCTCCAGCCTCCTGGTCCGCTCGACCTTGGACTTAAGTTCCATTTTCAATCGATTGATGGAGACCTCACAACTCTCCGAACAGGAAATGCCCAACCGATGCCGAAGACGTCGGAGTTCATGTAACATACGAATGCCCGATGAACCCTTTCTAACCTCCAGCAACAGTGAGATCGCACGTCGAAGTGTGAGAATCTCCATATCCAGCCTTCGTCTCCATGTCGGTGTTTGAGAATTGGTTGACTTCGTCGTCTTTAAGCCCCGCCTTTTGGACACTAGCGAAGCAGCAGAGTATACCAGGTAACTGATTTCACTCATATCTGGTTCATCCTTCAACGAACTGATGATCGTGTTAAGATCACCAATAAGCTTCAGGGTTCCACTGTTCACAAAGATCCTTGGAAGGCATTGTCTCTCACAGATAGGAATTTGCCTGACTTTCTGCAACTCCTCAAGAAACTCTTGACGAAGTACAGGGTCCACAGCAGCATCACAATCAAGCGAAAGACCATCCTCCGTTTGGCAGCAGTCTGGACTGAGTTGAGATGAAGAAGTTTCCATCTTTTCTAGCCGAGAAGCTATACTAGGATGTGTAGTCATCAGATCAGAGCTCACAGGGTCACAAGGGGATGGTGATTCCCCAACAGCACTGCACTGAACTGAATCCAAAGTGTCATCTACGGATAGGATATCACCACTATCTCTTGCAGATGAGCAGTCCTTAGAGAGAACAGTGACTGACTGAACAAGGGAGCCATCTTCCAAGTGATTAGCAAACTCATGATCCTCTTGCATCATTGACAGGACAGGTTTCCCACCACGTGCAGCAGGCGCCATCCTGACTGAAGCCATGCAAGGTGACACATTGTCAAGCAAAGGCGTGACAACTGAGCTATCAGCTGATAGAGCAGAAACCACATCCAACGCCGACATCTGCACACCACGACAAACATCAGTCGTAACAGATAACAAACCTGAGACGGGCTTTCCATCCTGTGCGGCCTCGCGTTTAATCTCCTCCAACTCTGATTCAGTCAGACTTCCAGAAGTCAAGAGATATCGCTTCTGGTCTGCCAAACGCTGCTCAGAGATGTCAGTCAGAGAAGGATTTCGTTTACACCACAGCTGATGCATGGGTTTTCTGAAAGCAGAGAACTTGCATGACAACAGCACGTAGTAATAACAAAACATCACTTCCCTATTCATTTGTCGCGTCCATTTCCTTCGTCTTGTTGCATTGCCGTTCCTGTTAGCCGAAACACAAGATTCGCTAGGAACGGTGGGCATCACAGTAGTCTCGTCAGCGGGATTTGAAGCCAAATTCAAATCAGACGCCGCACGAGAGATAGTTCGACCAGTCGCCCTACGCCCAGAACTATTCCTGGTCTTCCGAACAGCTCCAGTGATTCCAGATGCCGACTTTTCGAGCCCTGTCCTGGTTTCCCGACAAGGAACGCGCTCCTCAGCTAGCTCTGAGACGAGCGATACAGCTAGACGTCCATCTTCCATCAATATCCGGGTTATAATTATTATTATTATTATTATTGCCGTGCTCAACTAGATCAGTCTGGTTTGTAAAGTCTATTACAAGTACTAGAAGCAAACCCTGCTTCAGAAGTACTTAGACCATCACGGCTGTCTAGAAAGAAGACATGACTTTACAAAAAATTCGAGTAGATCCCAGAAGCACTGTTTTCTGTAAGTGCTGCAGGTTTTGATGACCTGGAATAATGTCCAGCTACCATGTAATACCTGCATGCACTGTACCCAAAGCTCCCAAGACCACCGAAACCACAAGTGTTCGACAATGCCACATGCGCATTATCTCCACTCGCAAATTGATGTACTTTGCCAACTTCTCAGCATGTTTCTTGCCAATGTTGCCATCAACAGGACAGCTGATATCAATAAGAAGACAAGTGTTTGTCTTCTTATTTCTGAGACAGATGTCTGGATGATTGGCTTTGATCTTCTTGGCAGTGGGGATGGTGGTATCACACATCATACTAATGTCATCTGTCTCCACAAGCCTATCAGGATGATGCTGGAACCATCTGCTCTCCACTGGAACCCCAAAATGGCAACAAACATCCCAGTGAATGATGGAGGCCACCTGATTGTGTTGATCAGTGTAGTCCATCGGTGCCAAAGCACTACAGCCTGCCACAATGTGGTTGACTGTTTCCAGGCCTAAACTGCACATGCGGCAAGTAGGAATGACATCACGATGTAGAATCTTGCACTCATAGTACCGAGTCTGAAAAGCTTGGTCTTGAGCAGCAACAACCAGTACGTCAGTTACAGCAGGAAGATTCACTGCCTTTAGCCATCCGTAGCTCTCTTTCATGTCCACAGGCGGTTCCTCAGTGAGACGGCAATACTGCCCGTGTATAGGCTTCCCGCTCCAGGACCGCACACGAAGAGAACTGAACACATACGGTAATGTGTCGCATCTGTTTCAGGCGCTTGCTCGAAGCCACCTTCAACCAAGATGGATGCATTCCTGTGTAAGCTCTGCGACTTGTCGTCCAAAGCAAGACTGCTCCGCAAGCTGTGCAGTAAAGCAACAAGCCATACGCTTGATCGAGTGTGAAGATTTTCCGGAGTCACACTCCCGTATCATCTGTATGAAAGGATCAGAACTGTCAGCAAGGTAACAGTTCAGCCTCACAATACAAGATCGATATGTCGACTCAATCTATTGTAACCCCGACCCCATCACTGCAAGAAGCGTACAGTTGGTCAACGTCTGCTGCAGGAGGGTGGTCACCGTGCATAGAGAGGAGCTTTCTGGTCCGTCGATCGAGCTGCTGCAGGTCCGTGCACCCCCAATGAATGATGCTAAAACCCTATGTCGTGCTCTATTATTATTATGTCGTGCTCAACCAGATCAGTCTGGTTTGTAAAGTCTATTACAAGTATCACAAGCAAACCCTGCCTCAGAAGTACTTAGACCATCACGGCTGTCTAGAAAGAAGACATGACTTTACGAAGAATCCGAGTAGATCCCAGAAGCACTGTTTTCTGTAAGTGCTGCAGGTTGTGATGACCTGAGATAATGTCCAGCCACCATGCAATACCTGCGTGCACTATGCCCAAAGCTCCCAAGACCACCGAAACCACCAGTGTTCGACAATGCCTCATGCGGCTTATCTCCACTCGCAAGTCGCTATACTTGCCAACTTCTCAGCATGTTTCTTGCCAATGTTGCCATCAGCAGGACAGCTGATATCAATAGAAAGACAAGTGTTTGTCTTCTTATTTCTGAGACAGATGTCTGGATAATTGGCTTTGATCTTCTTGGGAGTGGGGATGGTGGTATCCCACATCATAGTAACGTCATCCGTCTCCACAAGCCTATTAGGATGATGCCGGTACCATCTGTTCTCCACTAGAAACTAGTCTTCCATAGCCAAGCCCCCCCCCTTTTCGACATCTGGACGGCGGAGAAGGGTCTGGTACAGTTCCTTTAATGTTGCCGTGTTGCCACTTCACCAATAAACGATAAATACTGCAATGAACCAAGGAGTCATTTATATTAGTCACCTGACCTTGGCTATTTACTGATGGGAACGCCGTAGAATTCCTGAGTTAGTCATGTCTTGTTTTCGGTCCAGTTCTTTTTAAGAAAGTCACCTTTCACCAAGATGGTAAGCATTCTGGCAAAGAAAGTGTCACCAGAATGGAAAATGCTGTCGTTCTCATTCCATCCAGCTGTAAGAGGAAAGGGCTGGCTGGCTATGTGTCCGGTTAGAACGAGAACTGGATTTTTCTGGTCTGGTGTCAGTTCCATTTGCCAACGCTTACCAGTTTGGCGAAAGGTGACATTCTTACGAAGAACTGGACCAAAATCAACACATGACGAGCTCTGGAATTCTACACCATTCCCATCACTAATTAGCCAAGGTCACCTGACTACTATAAATGACCACTTAGCTCACCACACTATTCACTATTTACTGGTCAACCAGCAACACGAAAACATTAAAGGAACTGTACCAGACCCTTCCTCGCCGTCTGGCTGTCAAAAAGGGGAAGAGCCGGCTACACGAGACTAACTAGACCCACAAAATAATGGCAAATGTTCCAGTGGATAATGGAGGCCACTTGGATAATAGAAGCCACCTGATTGTGTCGATCAGTGTAGTCCATCTGTGCCAAAGAACTACAGATTGCCACAATGTGGTCGACTGTCTGAAGCCCTGCACTGCACAAGCGGTAAGTGGGATCGACATCTCGATGCAAAATGTTATGCTCATAATATAGAGTCCAATAAGCTTGGACTTGAGCAGGAACAACCAGTCCCTCGGTTGCAGCAGGAAGATTCGTTGACTACAGCCATCCATGGATCTGCTCCAAGACTGTACATGAAGAGAACTGCTTCACATGCAGAAATGTTTCGCATCTGCCTTAGGCGGTTGCTCAACGACATCATCACACACGATAGTCCTACTTCCATGCAGGCTCAGCAACTTTTTATCCCTAGACAGACTCACATGCACCTGTGCAGTAAACTGCCGGGTCATGCATCAGATCAAATGAGAGAACTTTCTAGCATAACAATCTTGTACAATCTGCATGAAGAGATCAGAACTGCTGCGAAGGTATAGTCCATCCCCACAATACAAGAATGATACATCGACTTGATCTGTTGTAAGCCTCGACTGCCCTTATTGCGCAAAGCATACAGCCGGTCAACGTCTGCCGCAGGATGGTTGACACTGTGCATAAAGAGAAGTTTCCTGGTCCGTCAATCAAGATGCTGCAGGTCCATGGTCCTCCAATAAATGACACCAAAACTGTAAGAGAGGACCGGTAGTGCAAACCCATTGATGGCTAGAATCTTGTTCCGATTGTACAGCTTGATTCGGAGAACCATCTTCACTCTACAAAGTACTCACGACAGAGCATCTCTCACATAGTGCTGTGCTGGATACCGTTACTCTTGTCCACACCTAAATACTTGTAGGCGTGACCCGTTTCCAGACAGTCAATGGTGTCCATTTTCCTACCAATGCCCCAGAATTGTGTCCAGAGAGCTTGCCGTTGACAAAGAGTGCAACAGCACACTTGTCCCGACCAAACTTCATCTGGATGTCATCAGAGAAGGTACAAACCGTGTGCAACAAGCCTTTCCGCTGATCAGAATTTCTGCCATAAAGCTTCAGATAATCCACGTAAAGCAGAAAACTGACAAGCTGACGTTTGGCAGCCTCACCACGCCCAGTAGTAAATCACCTTGGAAAATCACACCTGATCCGCATGAGCCTCATCTTAATGGTACCATTCTCATAGGAAAGCACCATCCATGTCTTCTATCTCTTTATCACATGTGATAGGAACCTGCACACAACTGGACTAATCTTACGTAGCTGAAGACATCGAAGGAGCCAGCTGTGTGGTACACTATCATAGACTTTCTGGTAGTCCACACAAGTCATGCTCAAGCTCTTGTGCCTGGTCTTACAGTCCTTGGTAAGCAGTTTGCTAATCAACAGCTGATCCTTTGTACCAAAGGAACCCTGCTGACAACCCTTCTGCTCCAATGCCATGAGGTTTCCCTGAACCAAATACCCTGCAATCTTCTGTCTAACGACTGAGGTGAGGGTCTTGTTAAAGACAGATAAACACGTGATAGGCTGGTAATTTTGGCCTGGTCAGTCTT
This sequence comes from Corticium candelabrum, assembly GCF_963422355.1. Classification (NCBI taxonomy): domain Eukaryota; kingdom Metazoa; phylum Porifera; class Homoscleromorpha; order Homosclerophorida; family Plakinidae; genus Corticium; species Corticium candelabrum. Next base: position 5,687,086 of record NC_085100.1, on the reverse strand, counting down.
GTCATTCTAGGTATAAATGTGGTTGTTCTCTGAGATAACAAGTCGGGCACAGAATCTGGGTCCTGAAACAGGAGGTTGTAGTTACAAGTCAAGTCACCATAAAGACATGTGATGCGCTTCATCCAGATCAAGTTCCCTATCCTCTTGAGACCCAATGCGCCTAAAATAGGTGACCACTGCTGCTCAACTGTCTGATTCGCCTCACTATTGATTTGACGTCTCAGCCAGTAAACAGACTCATTATGACGCACCTCAGTTTCTAGGATATCACCCCAATACTGCTCAATCTCATACACAGATGGTGGGAAAGTCATCTGGATAGTCTGATTATCCAAATCCCTGTAAAACCGCCCAGCGTCCTATTGAAATAAATGTTTCTGGCAAAGTCTCTTACTATTCTTCTCCAGTCTCCTAGCCCGCTCAACTTTGAACTGCAGTTCCATTTTCAGCCCATATATGGTGACCTCACATATCTCTGAACAAAATGCTTAACTGATGCCGGAGTAGTTGGACAAACGCTCGTAGTTGCCGTTATTATTATTACAGTAGACCCTCAATTATCCGAACCCATTTAGACAAGCCACGAAGGAATAGGAGTTGGATAAGTAAAAAGAACGGATCATAGAAGTGTCAAAGTTTCACCCTTATCTCAGAGTTCCAGCACTCTTTTTTGAGTCCCAGTATGTACATGGTTTGACTCTAGAACATGTACAATAAGCTAGTGATAAAATGATTGCACGAAGACGTAATATGTGTACTATATGCAAACTACAATCACCAAACAGTTGAAACTAATCCTAAAAGCCTCTGTATCTTTCGGTGCCATTACTGCATGTTGTCACTGTGCTTGCGCAAAACAAGCTCGTGACATCATTTCCACTTTGCGAACACGGTCGGATAATCGAAGGGTTGGATAATCAAGGGTTGGATAAGCGAAAGTCTTCTGTATTACGTCGCCATTCCCCTCTCAGTAGGGTAAGTGGGGTCTTTACCCTCAATTGGGCACCCACCAACTCAGTAGGTAAGTCCCAGATACATGGTTCCGTGTAAGCCATATGGCGCTAGTAACTGCATATTGATTATTGATTGGATGCGCTACAGGGATTTCACCAGCTCTAAACAGCACACCCAATAGATATCAATGACTACCAGGAAAGCACCAATCCTCATTGCCAATGGTATCCGCTGCAAATCACTGAAACTCCCCTTCTGCAGACTGCCATATTTGCAGTAACTGCAGTATATGTAAGCTAAATTATACCATCATACACATCTGTGTTGCCTAGACAATACTGGGTTACTGGTACATACCTCCCCTAGCATAGAGTATCCAGTTATGACTCTTATGCTAAATAGAAACGAGCTCTCCATTTTATAAATTAATTATCATGTATTACTGCAGCTTATTTCTCTTTACAGACATGTACAGCAAACCAATCATGCTTTCACTTCCAACATGCAAGCAGGATAAATAGAAGCATTAACTTTAGCTGTAATTTAGGCCATGTTTCCACTAGCTCCACTTTAAATTGGTCTAGCTTAAAGAATTTATAAACTAAACCAGTTCCAGGATGTGACTGTTTCCACTAACGTCTTGCACATCAGGGATATGCGAGGTATTAGGACAAATCTGTTGTAATGGTGCAGTACTCTTGGAATGAAGCTTACTGTGCTACATCCCCTGCTCTGTTCCCGAGTCAGAGCAACAGCAGTTGTCACTAAGACTCCAAATTTAGCATCTAGGTACATGTATTAGCTGCTGATTTTTCTTTTATTTGATGATGCTCCCATTTTCCCAAGCAATCTATACCAACAAAATAATAATAGATAAAATCAAAGCGACGCTGTTAGCAACCATCTTCAAGTACAAACAGTACTGTCATGTGACAGTTAAACATACATCACTTGATAGACCTACTACAAAAACGGGTTTAGGAAAAGCAGTTTAGGTTTAGAATATACTAAATGATTTAGTGCATGTAGAAACAGGTCAATCCTCACCAGTTTAGCTTAAACCACTTGTTTAAGCCGTAGTGGAAACATGGCCTTAGTGTAGAGGCTAAAAAGACAATCTTAATGCAAATGCTTCAGAACATTCCATAGCCATAAAAACTGACCTGCAATAGTTCAGGTATAATAACTGCATCATTACTGAGTGCATGTATTGCATAAAGGTACACAACAACTCAACACAAACCACTTGAAACCCAATGCTTAAATTGCCTACTCAACTATGCTACCAAAGTGTGTCACTACGCTTTTAAACAGTTGTTCTTCCTTCTTGGCCTACATTTCCAGGCTGTTCTCAACTAGTCTATTAAAGGTGCAGGGTCATGGTCAGACATGCGCACTTGAGCCAATCTCAAGTGAGGTAGCTCTTGCGTCATAGCTATGTAACGTATGTTCAAGTGTCCTGGCAAAAAAAATCAGTTTTGATCGCCAGTAAGCCCTTCAAATGCTGTTCATATGTTGTGCATGCGCAAAGGTCAATAGATGAAACTACTGTATACTAGCTATTTAAGTGTCGATTGATGTGCACGGCAGCAGTGTGAGCTTTCAATACAATTTTTGGTGTTCGCTGTGAACTAAGTGCGCTTGGTTACCCGGAGAGAAAGATGTGACTACGGCAGATGCAACATACGAGACCAAGACGTGTGCTTTCTGGTCAAGTGCAGAGCATAAGTAATTCCGATCTGGCTCAAAGTGCGAGGATGCTCATTGAATTTTACCGAAACTGCAGTGTAGCAACCTCAGTTTGAAGAAAAATTCCCAGAATTACATCTAGAAAGCCTAGAATTCAGCTACCAGAATCAAGGTCTAATGGAACCTCATACTGTATCGTCTTGATCGTTCCAATTCAAGCTTCTTTGCCTGCCTTCAGTGCAAATTAGAGGTCTAAGTCCTCACGGTTACTGAGTGTTTGAAAAAGTGTACCCTTTTCAATGGGATGCAGAGTGCATATCCGACCGTGACCCTGCACCTCTAAGGTCTGCAGCGTTGCGATATTAATGGACTGCAAAAGCACCACTTGCACCTGTTGGATGACACCTGTTGTGGTAGTGATGCTGTTTGTTTCAGGGTGTCATCTGTTATAACGGTACGTCCACTGAGTCAGTGACAACGATTACTGTCTCTTGCTTCTTTGATGCGATGGTAATCCAGCTTTGAAAGACACACTTTGCTACATGTAGGACAAGTTAGACCCAAAGTTGGAAGAGTTCTAATGGTAGATATACCACGATTTTTATGCTTCTGTTGTTTTGTCTGAATAGCACTGATTTTTGTTCGCTCAAATAATGCCAGTGATTGATGGCAAATTTTATGCCATAGCCTTCTGTTTTCAGTGAAATGTTCAAAGTTATCAGGATTGATTGAACAACATTTAAGGTTGTCTTTCAGCAAAGTTTTGAATCGTAGCCACGGCCGTCTCTGACGTCACTTCCCTTGTTTGAGCTCTCCAAACAGCAACTGCGTCAGTATCCCGTCATCAGGCAAGCGTGCTAATGCCCAGCCCATCGAAATTGAGACTTCATGATGTAAAATTCTATGCCACACATATCAGATCGTGAAAGCACTTCCGTACTTGGAAATCTGTCTTCCCACTGAATTATACAAACTCGACAAAGGCATCACACGTGGAAGCTGTCAAGTTAATGTATGTTCCGTTTCAGTGACGTCTGAAAGAGAATGTATTGAAATAGCTGATGTTAAACGTAAGTCAATGCTGTCAATAACCTCTTGTGCAATTGAAGTGTTTCATTTGAGGACGGGTGAAAAATGCTCAGCCCGTCTATCCAAAACACACCCTCCCTGTCATATATTAAATCAGTACTGTCTGCTCTTCTGAGTGGTGTAGTCCCTGTAGTACCAGGTCCAAACACCTGCTGTTTGTAGCTCATTGGCCTTGTCTTGCACCATGCATTTTTCATGTCATTTAGTCTTTCTCAAGTACATTTTCTGACAAGTTGACAATCTTTAGCGTAGCAGTCATTTAGCTTGTTTGATAGCCAAGTATGATGTTTGAGATGCATTTCATCAAGTAATTCATGAATTTCTGGTCATTAGATCTGGTCTGGGTATGTAGATCTGAAAAAGTATATTTAAAAATTGTGGACATGAAACTTTTTCCGTTACTGGCTTTTTGCTCTCATCTTTGGGATTATGATAGATCTGAATCATCTGATGTATCATGCATGGTTAATCAAGCATTTCGAAAGAGCATCAGACGTGGGCTTGGGATGAGAAAGTATGAATCCATTCATGAATAGGCTGAAGGATGGTTTCCAAGAAGCTATCACAAGGGCTAAGGACATAAAGCTTAAATATTTACATAAAGCTTAAATATTTAGAAAAAGCAGGACAGTCGGTTAATGATCTAGTGAGAGGCCTATTTATATTAGCTGTAGATAAAAAGTTGCATGCAGAATGGTGTAGATATATTGTAGTTTGTGTTGTCTGTTGTAGCTGGTGTATTTTGTAGTCTGTTAGCTGTACGTCTTATGTCTTAGTTGTGTTTACGTTTGCCCCAAGAGGGAACTGTACCTTTTAGGTGCGACAAAAATGTACCATTCATTCATTCATTCATTCATTGTCATCAAACCAATCTTGTTGTTTACGTTTCTACATTCCAAGAGTTTCTAAAGCTTTTGGTAAAGCTTTGAACATTGTGTCACGGAGTCAAGACCACCTGTTGTCAAGAGCACCTCTTGATAATGGAGTGAGAACATTCTGTAAGGCCATAAAGATAGACCCACCCAATATCTCCCTCACAGACGGGCAGTTCAGCTTATCAACATCAAGTCGCCGCAAACCGGACCTAGAGTGATGGCAAACTGGTTTTTTGATACAATATTCAATCTTGCTTCGAAGCAACCTGTGATCAGACTAGTTTGTCACTGAGGCACCACACATTACTCTCGTACGTTTGATTTCCTTCATATCTGTTTGACGTGTTATCACAAAGTCAATCATATGCCAGTGCTTAAATCTTGGACGCATCCAAGTTGTTTATATTTGTTTGCTTAATGAAACAAAGTGTTTGTAACAGTGAGCTGATACACAGAACAAAGAGTAAGCAGCAGAGTATCATTGCTGTTCTCCTTGCCAACACCACGTTACCAAGCACTTTCTTCCATGATACATGGCGCGTCCAACTCCTGCATTAAAAATCACCAATGAGCAAAGCTTTGTCCTTTGCGGTGTAGCACTGATGGTTATGTTCAATTGATCATAAAAGAGTTCCTTTACTTTGTTTGAATCATATAGAGCTGGTGCATATGCACTGATCATTGTCATATATCTGATCTACCTTGACAGAGTAGAATACGCAAAGTCATGATGCAATCACTGTTACCATGTGGTAATTATAAGGTATCAAGATGCTTTACAATAGAGGATCAAATTGCAAAGCCTACGCCAGATCTCACCTCTTTAAGACTGCTCTTGCCTGATTGATGAGTTTTACTTAGAGCAGCAATGTCAATATTGTCTCAATTGAGTTCTTTGCTACTATAGCCGTCTTTCTATCCAAATGATGACCTGAGTCGAATAGAGTAAGCACATTCCAACACCCTACAATAACTAGTTTCTGTTTCTTCTCACTTTTTTTACCACAATTTTGATGATCAACGAGCCGCAGTCAACTGGTAGGGTAGTACTTTGTTTAGGCCACATTTTCTAGGTCAATCCCTACGTGGGGTAAGCAGTGCTAACACTAAACAGTGCTGCTCAGTCGTGCCAGTAGGGCCAAATGAAACTTTTATCCCCAAGCTAAATTTACAGACGACCATCTTGCTGACACCGCTTGTGTACAGATCTGTGGCTAGCAGCTCCCGGCACCATCCTGTGCCTGCCACCGTAGCCAAACCCACTTTCTTGTCCCAGCACACCCAATGACTACTGGGGCAAACAGCTTGCAACAAGTAGACAAATGAACTGGGATGCAGTGGCATGCCAGAGGTAGCTATTGGGTCTTTACCACTCCTTAACAAGTACGCCACAGTATCTGCTGTAGTGCCTTCAGTATCAGTAACCTCAGTTAGCACATAGTGCACAAGGATTGCTACATCTGCCACGACAGTCTCTGGCTTCCAAAGCCAATTATTCTCAGACCATAAATCATTGGCTTATCTAGTGACAGCCTAAACTCACCATGTCACTGAATAATCTTTGAGTAATTGTGGCATTTCAAGGAGACAATGATTGCCTCACCACACTCTGCTGAGACAGCTGCTGTTGGTCCACAACTGCTTATTCGTCAGAGCATACACTCTGCTTATATCGTAGCTAACTTCCTTTTCTACAGGCCTCTCCACTATCACCACCTGTCGATGTGCCCAGTAGCATTCAGCTTAGCCCTGGGCATTCAGCTTAGCCCTGGGCATTCAGCTCAGCCCTGCGTATCTGTTATAAGGCATTCATAAATGTACTTCCCAAAGCTTGTATTGTGGTTGATTTTGCACAAAGCTTCAAAGTCTCTTCTTCTAAGGACCAACCTTACACACAGTAGGTCTTAGTGTGTTTGTTAATGTTAACTTTGTTTTGTTTGTTGCCCCACAAGGGAACTGCATTAGATATGTTCTTATAGTGCGAGAGGAAATATATTATATATGTAGTAATCAGTTAGAATGTCCTGCGGCTCACTCACTCAATCACAATAGCATTTGAGTGACCACTGTTTCTTACCATCCAATTTTTGTCCTAGAACAAAAACATGCATGCTGGAACATATCCTGCTTTGCTATTTTTGTCTGACTGATAAATCCTCAGATCACGACATGAATACCATATCGGAAACCACAAAAAGAGCTCTGCAATCTAGCCAGCACGCTCTAGCAAGTTCGAAGACCTCATCAAACCCAACCCTGACTCTACTGTAACTCGACCTAACCCTAACGATAACTCTAAACCCTGACCCTTATTACATAAGCTCCTTTCCAACCCAAGCCAAGCCGAGCCAACCAAACCCACACCAGAGAGCTGAGTCAGCCCCATTTACACGGCATTCAAAAAGTGAACAAGCTCACTCAGTGGGTGTGTATCTTAATTGCTACGCATGCTAGCTACGTACGATCACGATTACATTAGAAATGCTTGCACTTCATGTCATGAGAAAGTCTGGCTACACAAGTATGACGCAAGAGTGAGGCTTGGCTCGCTCCACATTCACACAACCGTTCAAAGCAAGCCAACCTGTGCTGTCCTACGTTGGCTCAGTTACGAGTGCTAGTGTCAACAGGCTATAACGTACCCTATAACTAGCTCTAACCCAACAAAACAGGGCAGTGTAGGACAAAATACAGCAGCCAGGTTTTGTCCTAGGACAAAGTGCAGCAACAGTATTTTGTCCGATGAGACAAAAATTGGCTGCCATATTTTGTCCTAGGGCACTTTTCAGGAAATGTCCCAGTTTTCACTGTGACACGATCACGCATAAGAAAAAACACGAGTGATAATAACAGCTGACATTGCATACTATTCGACGAAAAGCTACACTTATAATTCTCACAAAAAGGTACCAGACATAAAAAACGTGGCAGTTAATTAGTATACGACAACAACTTATTTAGTCTGTAGATTCGCGTGCATGTGTTGCCCTTTAAGAGAACTGCACTTTTTAGTGTGCTACAAACATCAATATATATATATATATATATATATATATATATATATATATATATATATATATATGTATATATATATATATATATATATATATATATATATATATATATATATATATAAATTTAGACTTGTCACAATAATGATGCGAGAAGACCTACCGATCATCTGCTGCCACACAAGTAAACGTCAGTGACTGTTCTCCATACTGAATGTCTGCAGACACACATGCGTGTAGCAAAGCAGTTTATATAACGAATTAATATAAACTGTGCAGACTAATTCCTGCTAACCTTTCACGAAGGGCACTCTCTCAGAAAGAAACTGCACTGCAGCGTCCACGTCAGCTTGAAGCAACAACTGACGATTAGTAGTCATTTCAGTCAGTAAAAAGTTACATACAGCAATTTCGTCTAGACGATGAGTACACCTAGCAGTTTATCCGGGTACTTTCGTACAGTGATGAGGGTGAAAGTGCTGTCCCGCAATTCGTTTGATTATGCTAGAGAGACCAAGTCTGATATTCATCGAATTCATCGAAATTTAGATCCCGCACTGCATCAGTTGGAGAGTGCGAGAGAGTACCAAAGAGCTATAAACGCTGCCAAGTTGGAGTCAGTGTTCGCTAAACCATTCGTTGGCTCTTTGTCTGGTCACGCGGATGGCGTTTATTGTATGGCAAAGCATCCCTGTAGAGTTTCCTGCTTTGTGTCAGGATCTTGTGATGGAGAAGTGAGAATTAATTATACTAGAACATTAAATACAATGAATTCGGGTAGCTTACATAGACATATTGTTACAGATTCGCGTTTGGAACCTTACCAGACAACGGTGTATGCACAAGTTCTCTGCGCACAGGTTAGCTGCAGCGAGTAATGGTAGCGTTCTTGTTTGTCAAGATGCAGACATGAGCCGCCCTGGGCATGTGACTTAGATTAAAACATTATTGGACTTCCTCAGACACTGCATCTACAGTGACTTTGTAGTAAATTAGAACAAGTCGTAGTATTGAGGTAATGGCTGTGATTGTGCCATCTGCATGTCTGAGAGTGCAGAGCCAGCGGAGCCGCCATGGCCATAATACCAATATTAGAAATAGTACTGTCACCAGAGTGCGATTGTCGAGGACTTCCGGTATAGACTATAGATAATTAATTTGATACTTATTTCTTCGTTTCACAGAAGTTCATGGAGATTGTAGTTCCCAGAGGTGGTAGTTCCCAGAGGTGGTAGTCCCCGGAAATTGGGGATGTAATTGCCTCATGACCAGAGCATGCGATGTATTTCGATTGTATGACATCGTCTTCTTTCGCAGCTAGGCTTCAATAAAAAATGGGCATTACTTTGACTGTCTCATGCTCCCTTTATTGCAGGGGCATTTTAGTAGCTATTTCTTTCTCTCTAATGTAACTTCATTAATTAACTTTTAATCAATTAATTGTTCGCCTGCAGATATGCAGATGGCTATTGTTGGATTGAAGGAAATACCACACACTCAACAATCTGCATGTCTTTCGTTAAAAAAGCTCCTAAACAATAAACGATTTTGTCTATGTCAGAATAATACCCAAAGATTAAATATTAATATAGACTAATACTATACATTTCAGTTTCCTTGCATGTTGTGAGTCTATTCTCATCTGCTCTTGTGACGGTTTAGACCAGCAATTGGGATTAAAATTGGTTGGTCACTGTTCTGCATTGCGCAGACTTGTTATGTGATGCTAGCGCCCTGTCCAGTCCTTTCTGTTATGGTCCAGTTAGCAAAGATTGCTGGTGTAATGATTGACTTTAGGTTTACAGCAATTTACAGGAATATTGACTGTTATAGAGAAATCAGCTGTTTCAATTGAGCGCTAAGCGATTTCTACCTGGGAAATGGTCAGCTGTCAGTCTTCTCAAATCATCTGTGTTTTCTCAAGTCACTTTCAGCTGATTAGCTCAGTGTCTCATGATTTTGTGTTCTTTTGTAAAGTTTCGTCAAATGCCAAGTGCTCACCAACTCATTCCACATTCGAGAGGCAAGATCAAAGCTGTCTACCAGATGGGCTTGTCTCATTGCAAAATTGCCAGATGGTTTGGACAGTCTCGCGGGGCAGTGCAGAAGTGCCTGAAAAGGTGGTATGAAGGCAGTAGTGAAAGGAAGATCAATGTCAGCTAGAGGAGATTGTTTGCTTGAATGTCTTGCACTGACTGACAGAAAGGTGATGACCAGACAGTTACAAGGTAGACTTTCAGTGGCATGTGGAAGTCATTGTTCCAAAGAACCATCACTCGTTGTCTCAGGGAAATATGAATTTGTGCTCGAAGTCCACGCAAGAAGTTGCAGTTGACTTGTGAACATCATTGATGTCAACATGCGTGGGCGGTCATCCATTGTGACTGGACGTTGTATGAAAATCAGCATCGGCAATGATTGCATGTATGTGTGGCACAGGAAAGGGGAGGAATTTAGTGCAGAATGTTGTCAGTAGTGCAGCATCCAACAAGCATTATAAGTTATGCGGTTGCATCAGCTTTCAAGGAGAAGGTTCTCTTCATCGCATACTCTGTCACTTGAATTCAGAAGAGTACCAAACAGATTCTGAGTGATATCATGCTGCCAGATGCTTGTTGTTTAGTTGGTGAAAGTTTCATCTGTGCAGCCTGCCAACACGACAATTCACACCTTACGCTCAACCAGGTAATGGCTGTGTCTCAACGAAGTTACTGTCTTGGACTGGTTTGCAAAGTCACCAGATGCAAATCCCATTGAGAACCTATGGCATGTTCTGAAGGTTTGAGCGAATGAAAAACACCCTGCAACCGAACAAGAGTTGTGGGAAGTGGCATAGATGGCTTGGTGCAGAACACCTAAGGAATGATTACCAACCGAGTGTCCCAAGACGAATTGAGGCTACAAGGCGAGCAAGAGGAGGAGCAACCAAGTATTGGAGTTTGGCGGAGTGTGTGTGGGTGAAATAACCGTCTAAAGCCACAAAATTCTGTCAAGAGAGAAAAATCCTGACATGGTCATGGTGGCGGTGGTTATACAATGTCTGGGATAGCTTAATTATGAGCGAGTTGTTTGGTGAGTGGAAACATCTTGACCTGCCTGTTGCAAGTTCAAGTGTGTAATTTCGTTGGGCAAGGAACTTGCACACGTTTGCTTCTCTTGACTTAGGAGTATAAATGGGTACTTGGTCTTTGACTGGATCTTTGACACACTAGGATTGTAACATATAGGTACTAGTGGGCTGTGCTGTCTAATTCCAATGTGTTGTGCCATTGTCAGTGCTTTTGGATGTCTTTGGCCAAGCTCTAGAAGAACAGTCAGTGAGGTCCATTTGTCTCCATGTAGCGCACAGAGGCCCCATTCTTGGGAAAGGGAGCTATTGTCAGCAGACGGACTTACTTAACATTTGTCCATTTTCTCGATTTGTGTGTGTAACTACAGTACCTTACTACTAGTCTGAAGTTCTGCGTGTTTTTAGTGGTTTTGTTCGAGGAGTTGTACTCAATACAACAGGACAAACCATTATTTCGGTAAGTTAATTTTGTTTTCTTGTGTTGCATTGCTTTAGTTATGTTTTAAATTAGGTTGGAGATGACCAGACTATTAAATACTGGCCAATTGAAAGTTATAACCTAACTGGCAGTCAAGAACCATTATCGACTGTAGTAGGAAATGTCAGTACATTATAGCTGTACCAAATAGTCACAAAAGAGTTTGGTTTTCTCTTTCTTCTTCCCTTCTTCTCTTTCTCCTCCTTTCTCTTCTCTCCTTCCACTTTCCTCTTGTTTTCCTTTCTGTTCTCTCCTTTCTTTTCCTTTTCTTTTTTCTCTCTACTCTTTCATGTTCTTTTCTTGGCTTTTTTTTTATCTTGCCATGGTTTATCTTTGATTCTTTCCTTTTTCTCTCTTCCATTTTCCTCGCTTTGATTTCTCTCGTCTTTTCTTTCTTATTTCTCTTTTTGTCTCATCTTTCTCTGTTTCACTCTCTTCTTTGTGTGTGTGTGTGTGTGTGTGTGTGTGTGTGTGTGTGTGTGTGTGTGTGTGTGTGTGTCTGTGTGTCTGTGTGTCTGTGTGTCTGTGTGTCTGTGTGTGTGTTTGTCTGTGTGTGTGTGTGTGTGTGTGTGTGTGTGTGTGTGTGTGTGTCTGTGTGTGTGTGTCTGTGTGTGTCTGTGTGTTTGTCTGTCTGTCTGTCTGTGTGTGTGTGTGTGTGTGTGTGTGTGTGTGTGTGTGTCTGTGTGTCTGTGTGTCTGTGTGTTTGTCTGTCTGTGTGTGTGTGTGTCTGTGTGTGTGTGTCTGTGTGTGTGTGTCTGTGTGTGTGTGTGTGTGTGTGTGTGTGTGTGTGTGTGTGTGTGTGTGTGTGTGTGTGTGTGTGTGTGTAGAAGCCCAATGTGGTTTTCGTTCAGGTAGAGGAACGATTGATCAAATGTGGTTGGTTCGTCAGTTAATTGAAAAGTCCATTGAACATGACTGTGCTGTCCATATTTGTTTTGTTGATCTGGAAAAAACTTTTGACTCCGTACCTAGAGATTTTTTCAGACTACTTTTGAAAGAGAGAGGCATTGAGGAATAAGTTGTACAATTGATTGCCGACATTCACGATGGAACACATTGTGTTGTCAAATCTAGTGGTACGAAGTCATCAAAATTTGAAGTTACAACTGGTGTACATCAGTGTTGTGTTATGTCTCCTGTATTATTTAATCTCGTCATGGACAAGATTGTACGCGAAGCACTAAACAAAGCTAAAGTTGCCGAAGTAGAAATTGAATACAGGAAGGAGGGAAGTCTCTACATGAACTACAGAGTCAAAGCTCAAGGAACTAGTGTCATTAAAGCTGCTATGTATGCTGATGATTTAGCTTTAATTGGGAAGACCTCGAGTGAACTACAAAAGTTAGTAGACAGTCTACACGAGTCCTGCTGTAAATGGGGAATGAAAATCAGCATCAAGAAAGCAAAGTTTTGAGCATTGGTTGCGAGCAGGCACGTATTCTTCTTGACGGTTCTGTTCTTGAAAATGGTACAGAGTTTACTTACTTGGGGAGTATCATGAGCAGGGATGGTGGATGCATTTGCTGAAATTGATGCTCGTATAAGCAAAGCAAGTAAAGTTTTTGGTTTCTGGAAGAAAAGGGTATTTACCAACAGACAGTTTTCAATCTCCACAAAGATGAAAGTTTTTCGTGCTTTGGTGAGACCTGTTTTGCTATATGGATGTGAGACTTGGTCTGTTACACAACCAAACTTGCAGCGCTTAAATACATTCCACATGTGGTGCATTTGATTGATTCTTGGTGTCTCAAGATGGAGTAAAATCAAGTATTCAAACAATTTAGAACGAGCGTGTGAAGACCCTATTGCTATGACAATACAGAAACAACGATTGCAATGGCTGGGCCATCTGC
>NC_085100.1:5641567-5669067 GCF_963422355.1 Corticium candelabrum | reverse complement strand
TTGAGGCTCGTCTGCATGTTTCAGGATAGATTAGGGACAACTCGTACTGACATGCCGGGAAAGCTGAAAGTGTTTGTTTTGACTGTCGAAGGCCTCCCTTTTCTGATGTATCACAGGGTGTGGTAGTACCCTGTATGTAGGGATTGCCAGGTTATGGAGCATTGTGGGGCGTGGTCACCTTTTTACATGCTTGGAAACATAGTAAATGAATGAAGACTAAAATTTCTCAATATCGACAAAATGGAATGTTTGCACGTTGTGTACTATATTCTATTTTTGTTTTGGTCACTAACCATCTAACAACCTAGAAAACAGTTGCTAGCCTCGAGGGCTCATGTGCCAATTTTGTTCTTCTTCTTTCTTTTTCTTTCTTCTTCTCCTCCACGGATATCTCTTTTTTGTACATTATGTACAGCTGTGAAACGTGAGAAAACGCTTTAGAATTACTCAAACTCTATTCTTTTGTTGATTAGAGAAACTGAAAGGAAAGTTAATAGATTTGTATTTCTTTCAAGCAGATTTGATCCAACGACCGCCATCAATGCTATTGCACAGTCGGGCCAATCATGGAGCAGTATTTGTGATTGTTTGTTCATAGCAACCAGAGACAATGGACGAAGCGCCAATCAATCAACTAGGCAAAACGTTTATGAAAGAGGTTATCACCAGAACTGTCTAAATTGTTTGTGATCTACATTGCACACAGGAGCAAAATGACAAGTAATTACGTACACATAACAATTTATACGGGAACCCAACATTTGCAACGCATAACTCGTATGTGATAACCTTGGCTTTGACTACTAAACCAAGTTTTATTTCAACTGTCATTTCATATTCAACTGCATAGGCACTAAAAAGTTAGGATCCATGTTCGTGCAACGTGCATTATGACACCATGGTATACCCATGTAACCGTTAAACCTGTAGCTACCACTTAAGTAAACTATCTCTGAATCGTGTTTAATGAAAGCTGTTTAAGTTTACATTTTAAACAGGTTTAATTAACACTAACGAAAATGCACTAAATCTTAAACTTACTTAGGCTTACAGGCCCTAATGGAGACACGCCCTAGGTTGCACTTTTGCACTCCTAAAACTTACCAAACTAGAGTTTAAAAAGTTTTCTCTGAAATAAAAAGAAATATATGTAGGGATTGTATAAAAGTAACAGAAACAATATGAACCAAAGCTTTGTCAAATCTTTGTGTGCTTTTGAAGCTGATGATAGAGAATTAGCCCATCTTTGATGATTTGACATTCCATAGCTGCAATATGCTGTACTGACTGATCTTCATATTTGTTAATTAATCTGATCAAACTCTTCATCTGGACCAATTGGAAGATGAGATAGACAGTCTGCATTTCCATGTTCTGACGATCTTCTATACTGAATGTCATAATTAAATTGTGAGAGTTGGAGTTCTCAACGTGCCAGTCGCCCACTTGTCCGAGTGTGATTGTAAGTAGTTGATGGTGATCAGTTTATAGAACAAATTTTCTACCCAGCAGATAATGTCGAAATTTTGTGTCCCAAAAATAAGTGCTAAGACTTCACGTTCGTCCTGAGAGCAATTTCGTTCTGATTTTACAAGCATAAGCAATCAGATGTTCCTTTCTTTGTTCGGTCATTTGAAACAGACATACCCCTAAACATTTTTCGCTATCAAAGCTAGAGGACAAGACATATCATACTTTACAAAAATGGCAGAGACGTTAACTTTTGCTTCACCTGTTGAAAAGCAGACTCTTCTTTTGCCGACCAGTTTCACTTAGAATCTTTCTTGAGTAAAGTGTTTAAGGCACCGTATAAGTGGACATGCTTGGAAAGAAATTACCAAAATAGTTGACCATGCCTAAGAACGACCTTAATTCAGACTGATCTTTTGGTGCTCCCATCATCTGAATTGCATTGATCCTTTCTTCAGATACTCTGATTCCAGCACTATCCACAATATATCCCAAGTATTGGATGGACTGTTGGCAGAAAGAGCACTTCTCTTTTTGCAACCCATTTTGCAATCTTTGAAAAACTGCAAACAGATTATCTGTGTTCATTATCATCATTTCCAGTAACCAAAATATCATCCATGTAAACACAAATTCCTTTCAAACCTTCCAAGACTTTGGCGATGACTCTCTGAAAAATGGCAGGAGCCAAGCTGATGTCAAACGGTAGACATCTTTACTTGAGCAATCCAATATGCGTGTTAATGATTTAATATTTCTGACTCTCTTCATCAATTTGTAATTGATTGTAAGCATCCTTCAAATCAATTTTGGAGAAAAGCTTACCCCTGCTAGTAAGCTGAACAGCTCTGATGGCATAGGAATTAGATATTGATCAGTGTCTAGAAAACAATTGAGTGGTTTGAAGTCACCACATATTCTGATAGCTTCAGTGGGTTTAACAATGTTCGCCGTCGGAAACACACAAAGAGCCGTGTTGACATTTCTAGGACACCATTGTTAACATTTCTTGCCAGTTCAGTCTATATTTGTACTAAGATGTAATGGAGGTCTCCTGAATGGAAAAACTTTTAACTCAGCTTTAGGACATACGCAAATCCCAATGGTGTGACTGCAACAACCCAAATTTATCTTCAAACAAGACTGAAAGCCTTTCTAATAATTTCTTTACTCGTGTCTTTCTTTTAGTTACTACTGTCGACATTACACTAGATTTGCTTCCTACAGACTTGATCGACCTTTCTTGCTCAATCCATGCCCAAGATATTGGAACTCTGGCCTTGTCTCACATGAAATTGAATTGGAACAACTTTGTTGCAATAGCAATCCTTGATCTTTGTCATGCCTTTGAAAGTCATAATTCCACCTGAAGCATTTCTTAATTGCTCTCTCTCTCTCCTTTGTCAGTTTTGGTCTACCAATTCTATTCCATGTTGTCTCGTACACCAACAGAGAGACATCAGCTCCCATATCCACACGAAAGTCACTAAACATTTATTTATGTACTGTGATCCTTTCGGTGCAGTAGACACTCTTCAGGACAGACTCAGTGGAATATCTAGAACTTTCATCTTTTGATGAGAAATTGACTTCAGATGCTTCAGAGTCTGAGTTTTGTAATTTATCAAATTTCTTAGTTTTGTACTTTTGAACGATTTGCTTGCTTGTCTTTCCCGAATCCCTTAGGACAATGAGATTCTGATGCGATTTCCTGGTTCTTTATCTTGCTAGTACATTCCCATTGATAGTGTCCTTCTTTATTGCAGTGAAAACGTATCTCTTTGTCTAGGTACTTGATGTGGTCTATTATAGAAAAGTGGTTTTCTTTCCAATTGGCAAACATTCTAACTTTCTACTGTTGTTTCTCATGTAGCAGCTACACTGTTCTTCGCACTTTCCGTAGTTCTAGCTGTCAAAACCATTTCATCATATGATTGGGTCAGCTAGTCTCCTCTCTCATGCAGCTTCTGTAAAATTGCATTGTCTCGAATTCCAGCAACAAAAATGTCTCGCACTTTATCTTCATACTCTATTGTGGCAAAAGGCACAATTTGACGCAAGTTGTTTTAAATGTATCAGCGTAGTCTTACACTGTCTCATGTTCCTGTTGACTTCTACAATGCAAACGCACTCCTTTTACAATTGCATTGTGCTTCTGCAGGAAAAGTGTGAACGTTTTCAACTAGATGTTTATCCAATAAAGTTTTTGACGCTTCTTGGAAGAACAGAATTTTCTAAGTGCATACGTATTACCTCATCTTGACTCTGGAGAAACAAACTCCTCTTTGCTTCTTTGCTGATGGTGTAGTTTTCTTTAGCTAACTCCAAATAGAACTAAAATAATTTACTAATTAGCTATTTAAATGTCGTAAAAAATCTTGACTTTCTACTTCTTTGAAAACGTCAATTGACCTGGACAGTTCTTTCAAAGTCTTTTAATCCTAATATTGATTTCAAACTTATGTTCCCAGCACCAATTGTAAACCTTTTATTTTGTACAAACTCAACTGACAGTCAACCCAAAAGCCAGATCCTGGACTTGAGCTCCAGTGAAACCAAGTACTGGAGCTTCCAGATGCCACAGTTTCCAAAGCTATCGCCTCACGTAAGCTGTCAGAATGATTGAAACCACTTGATGTATATACAAATTCCACAAAACGACAACTTCAACATGAGGATGGTTGGACATAGCAAGCTGAAGAAGGTGACCAAGAAGAGACATATGATTAGACTTAAAAGATTAGCATTTGTGATAGACACTTGTGATTACTGGGAGTACAAGTGTACACCTACTAAGAGAAACATGCATAACTAACATTGTGTTGCTTTGCACTAATTCTAACACTTCTTGACTGCCTTGTTTTAGGTAAATAATTCGTTAACGTCTTCTATGTGATGATATTATTTGTTAATTTATTTTCTAAAAATTAATATGAACGATAGGTAGAGTTCGGGAAATTTCTTTGTGCATTTGGATTTAGTAAATTCTTAAAATATGGTAATTACTCCCTTAGGTAGCCATCTGAAATAGTATTTTTCTAAGGAATTATTCAGAGAAATCAAGTATCTGTCAGTAGCAACATGGATTTTTGTTGTATAGGCTTTCAACTTTACTGCTGCCAGCGAAGACAGCAAGTATAGCAATTACTGTTTGACTTGACGTGTTTAACATTTTATTACGTACGTAGTGTGTGCATGGTTGTTTGTGTGTGTGTGTGTGTGTGTGTGTGTGTGTGTGTGTGTGTGTGTGTGTGTGTGTGTGTGTGTGTGCACTTTGTGTGTGTGTGTGTGTGTGTGTGTGTGTGCACTTTGTGTGTGTGTGTGTGTGTGTGTGTGTGTGTGTGTGTGTGTGTGCGTGTGTGTGTGTGTGTGCACTTTGTGTGTGTGTGTGTGTGTGTGTGTGTGTGTGTGTGTTTGTTTGTGTGTGTGTGTGTGTGTGTGTGTGCACTTTGTTTGTGTGTGTGTGTGTGTGTGTGTGTGTGTGTGTGTGTGTGTGTGTGTGTGCACTTTGTGTGTGTGTGTGTGTGTGTGTGTGTGCACGCGCGCACTTTGTGTGTGTGTGTGTGTGTGTGTGTGTGTGTGTGTGTGGTGGGTGAGTGAGAGGGTGGTGGGAGATGGGTGGGGGTGGGGTGGAGGTGGAGTGGGGGTGGGAGATGGGTGGTGGGGATGGGAGATGAGTGGTGGGTGTGGGAGATGGGTGGTGGGGGTGGGAGATTGGTGGTGGGTGTGGGAGATTGGTGGTGGGTGTGGGAGATTGGTGGTGGGTGTGGGAGATGGGTGGTGGGTATGGGAGATGGGTGTTGGGGTGTGTGTGTGTGGTTATCAGAAAATGTCCACAAGGTGGCCCTAAAACACTGAAAAGACTAATTAGGGAAGACCTGAATGATCTGAAGATTCCGGAAAGCTGTTGGTATCTCCTTGCATGTTTTAGCATGTGCTTGTTGTTTCACTAGCAAGGAGAAGGACTGGTAACATGTTATGTCACGTGAACAACTAACTTCACATGGTAGGTTTTAGGTGTGTTGATAAGTCAAAACTGTAACGTGAGATGAAAAATGTTGTTTACAAAGGCATGCATAAGATCTTATTAGAATGAATTGAGTAGCAATTACCTTCACAATTAGACGGTTATTATCACTAGTTGTCGTCACCCAAAGTGCAAGCTCATTAGTGTTGTGTGACATGCTCTGCTGTGGACATCTGACAATGACGTCTTATCCAGCCAGAATTGACAGAGATGCCTTTAGCTGCTCAGTACGAAGCGAATGGTAGCCAATAGGCGACAGGGGCACGTTTAAGGTGCATCCACTACTGGTAAATAGTGAAGCTACAATGTTCATGAAGCGAGGTTTTCACTCTTCGCAACAAAAACGATCTACTTTGTAACTCTAATTTCTGAACAGTTCCTAGAAAGAGGATTATCAGTGCAGGCGGCAACAATTTACGGGATCGATTTCTAATTAAACTAATGAATTAAATGGTCACATGACATAAAATGACCAGTCCTCCTCACTAGTGGAACAAAAAGCAATTGCACATGGAATGCTTGCGAGGAGAGGACTGGGTACGAACTTACACAAATGCATCGATATGCATGGGAAAACTTTTTTGTGACTTTGTCTTGTCCCCACTGAAGGGTAGCGTGTCCATTTAGACGGAAGCAATACAGGAGGAGGAGGAGGAGGAGGGGGAGGTGTGTGTGTGTGTGTGTGTGTGTGTGTGTGTGTGTGTGTGTGTGTGTGTGTGTGTGTGTGTGTGGACGTGAACTTTTCATCGTTTCAACAGCTTAGGAGATGTCAAAATAAGGGACATACACTATGGCCAGCCCAATTAGATTTTGTAAATGCTCAGATAATTGGACATGAAAATTAGATTGACTAATCAAATAAAAATCGTAATGATCATGTGATGTATGGACAGTTCTTATTGGACTGTCTACAAATGTGAGATGTGAGATAACAAAATGGGCACTAAAACAATGACACTGAAAGTGATACTGAACATAATGCAGAAACAGTTGCTGGTCCACGCACAGTGATCAGTTGTGGAATCTTTGATACATACTTGTAGGATGTATGTACCAATTTTTTACAGCAAGCATGATATTGTTCCGCATGCGCACATCAAACTGTTTTTTTATTTTGGTCAGCTCAAAACTGGACTGACGAAATCCGAGCATCAAGAAATTTCATTGCTCTGGATTAAATGCTGTTTTATGGTTTTGCTAACCATTACCTGTTATTGCAGTGATGTAGCTTTGTAGAATCATGTCTTCTTAATTGTTGATAGCACATGTTTTATTGCTTTATGTTGCATTAATGTATTTAGTTATTGCTACTGTGTCTATTTTAGTTTATACACATTTGATATGAGGCGTCTGGATCAGGCTCTCTGTGTTCATATGGATCATGTTGGAGCTGGTAATTTATTCGTTAGAAATCTTGCTTGTACTGTTCATAACAAGTGGACTCTATCTTGTCTAATAGTTCTTGATTGTGATTATGCTCCTACGGGAAAAGAATTTGTTTCTGGAGGTTTTGACCGCACTATTCGAATATTTCCATATAACAAAGGACATAGCAGGTTGATAATATTGAATTCTCTAATAATGTTTAATGTTAGAGACTGATCTAAGTCTGCTGTAAACAGCTCTTGCTTGTTTAGAGCTGACTGGGCCTGATATACTACGTAGTATAAGTTCTTTGTAGTAGTTTATGCTCTACTTGCCTTAGTTAATTATGCCTGAATTTTGTGCACTTTTGCTCATTCCAATTTTTTTAGCAAAATTCAAAAAATTAAAACTCTTACTGCTTATGCACTTTTTAATTTTTAAAAAAATAACAATTGAAAAGTGCATGTTCCCATTTGCACTTATGCACTTTTTGAAAATTGAAAGTGTAAAAGTGTGTTATGCACTTTCCAAATCTGTTGCAAGAGAAGCAGTGTTGCAATGATAACACGTTTAGCGGAACTATTTAATGACTATAATGTGTAAACCACGCCACCAATAGAACGTGATTACCACCTAACAACACCCGAAAAGGTTCTTAACTGGAGATAATTACCGAAGACTAGACTACACACGGTTGCGAAGTGATGCCAGGAGACACGACGCGATGCGAGGAGACGAGACATGCGAGATGCAACACATCCAAAGAGAACCGAGTTCTATTTGTACATCGAACCGGAAGCTGAGCACGTCGCGTTGGAAGTATCACCTTGATTTTGACCGATCACAGCCAACTAGAATGCTCGTGTGGCTTCCGTGAGCGATGATTACTGATTTCGGTGCTGTACTCGACATTGACTGATCTATAGATTGTGTTGTGAGCTGTCCTTGTTTGTGGATGATCAGCTCTAAGGTGTACAAAGACCTGACTGCAAGGGAAAACGTATGGAAATGGATTTTGAGCATAGTCTCATGGAAAAAGCTAGAGAAACACGAGAAAGAAAGACAGACAAGTTTCATAATTTACTTTTGTCAGTGGGGTTTGAACCCCCTTGTTCTTGCTGCCTAAGTTGCTTTCTTTTTATGTTGCTGGCTAAAGTTGGTTGTAACATCTCAACCTTGAACATACTCTCCTGCTCAGAAATAGCTCAGTTGGTGGTGCTCCAGTTGTAGAGTGGGGCGTGCTCCGATACTGAAATAGAAAGGTTGATAGTTTTTCCTTGACCTTCCCTGGTTCTCTGCTCATGGCTTTCATTGCACTTTTAAATGTTTGGACACACCTCTCCACCACACCATTTGACTTTGGGTGATAAGGTGCCGACTTCAGATGCTTCACCCCATCCTTATTAAGAATTCCTTAAATTCGACTGATGTAAATTGTTGTCTTGTTGTCAGACGCTAAGATTTTGGGTATTTCATATCTAGCAAAAGATCTTGATGTGCTTGAATTTAGCCTCGGTGGTGGTTCTAGACATTGGGTATGACCTCTATCCATTTCGAATAGCGTCCACCACATGGAAAAAATTCTTCTCTAGAAATTATCCTTCAAAATCCACATGAATCCTTTGGAATGGGGTATCCGGCCACACCCAAGGATGTAAAGTAACTATTCCTGGGTCTTTGCTCAATCTTTGTCATGCACTACATCTCTTTGTGACTTCTTCTATGGACCTGTCTATTCCAGGCCACCAAATGTTTCTCCGTGATAGTGCTTTCATTCTGACTATTTCCAGATGACTGATATGTAATTCCTTGAGCTACTGAACTTGAAATTTCCGTGGAATGATCACTCGAATTCCCCGTAAAAGGCACTCATCTTTTACGGTGATTTTCAATCTCCTTGCAAAATATGGTCATAATTCTTTGTCAACTTTTGCTGGCCATCCATGTGAAGTGTATTTATACACTTTGGACAATAATGGGTCCTTTCTGATAGCTTGTCTCAAATCAGCATTGATGATTGGAATTGAGTCCAGTTGCATTAAATTGACCTTGCTTGCTTGAGCTGAACTGTTTTTGTCAGCATGACGCTCTTTCAAGGGTAATCTTGATAATTCATGTGCATTGCTTTGTTGGTTTGTGGATTAAAACTTGATTTGGTATTGATATGCAATGATTAGTATTGCCCATCTTTGCATTCTAGCTGCGGTTACAGTCAGTATTCTCTTTGTAGATCTAAAGATGGTAGTCAGGGGCTTGTGGTCTGTAACCATAGTGAATAGTCTTTCATAGAGAAATTGGTGAAACATTCACACCAAAAATTAGGCCAAGTGCTTCTTTCTCTATTTGACTATAATGTTGCTCTGCTTTACTCAAGGTTCTTGACCCATAGGCAATAGGACGTTCACTTCCATTAGGCATAGTATGTGATAATATTGCACCAATTCCATATGCTGAAACATCACATACTAGCCCTAACGGTAACCACTGTTGTAGTGAACTAATACTTGAGCTGAAACAAGTTGTTCCTTCAACTTGTGAAAGGCTTCCCTGCACGCCTTACTCCATTTCCATGGTTGACTATTTCCTAGCAGTCTGTTTAGTGGTCTACAAGTCATTGAAAGATTCTTCAAGAAATGATCGTAATACTTTACCAGTCCTAAGAACTACTTCAGTTCTTGTACATTGCGTGGGACTGGTGCTTCCTTGTTGCTTGAATTTTCTGAGGGGCTGTACTGAGTTCTTGTAATTGTATGCAATAACCCAAATATTCCACTTTGGTTTGCATCCACTTGCACTTGTCCTGTTTTAATCTCAGACCAAAATCTTGCAATTGCTTTAGAACTGCTTCCAAATTAGTCAAGTGCTCTTGATCATTCTTCCCTGTGATAAGGATGTCGTCCAGATCACAAAATTATTTGACTCTAGGAATTCCTTGCAACACACGTTACATAATGTGCTGAAACACTGCTGGGCACTGGCCACTCTTAAGGGTAGTCTTGTATACTGGTACAATTCTCGATGTGCATTTACCACAACAAAAGATTTCGATTTTTCTTCCAACAAGACCTGTTGGTAAGCTTGGGCCAGATCCAGTTTTGTAAATTTCTCTCCCCTGCAATTTCTGCAAACATCTTCTCAGGCTTCGGCAATGGATACTGATCCACATACATACTAGAATTTATTAGCACTTGGCAGTCTCCACAAATCCTTACTGAGCCGTCCGATTTCGGAACAGCTTCTATGGGTGATGCATATTCATTTCATGATATTCTTTTCAATAGCTGTTTTCATTGCATGGGGTACACTCCGGGGCTTGAAGAACTTGGGCACTGCTCCCTGCTTCAAGGAAAGCTTTGCTTTATACCCTTTCAAAGTTCCAACTCCTTGCTGAAACAGTTCGTCATACTTCTTGATCAGGTTCTCCACTGTTTGCGTGTATTTGGCTACTTGCTGTAATTTCAAACTTTTCCAGTCTATTTGGATTTTCTCCAGCCATTTCCTGCCAAATAGAGTTGGACCATTTCCTGCTACTACAATCAAAGGCAAGATTTCCTCTTGACCGTCATATTTTGCTTGCACTATGGTCTGGCCAATCACGTTGATCTTTTCATTGGAGTAGGTTGTAAGCAAAAAATTTGATTTCTCAAGTAGCTTATTAAAACATCTTTGCCATATTGCATGAGAGACAATTGATACTGCTGCGCCAGTATCCAATTCCATAGGAAGTATGACTCTGTCCACTTGCATTTGTACATTTAGGCTTGGTCCCGCCTTCACTCTAATTGTATGCACGTCATACTCTTCACTGTCAATATCCGACGGCAGTTCCACTCGGTTTGTTTTTACAGGTTTGTAACCTCCGCTGCTCTCTTGTGCTGGCCTGGCACAGGAGTCTTGCAAACTCGAGCGATATGACCACGTTTACCACATTTTCTGTAGTTTTTGTCATGATGACATGCATTCTTGGAATGTGTAGAGGTCTTCTGAACTTATGTAGATCTCTTCATCGTTGCTCTGTAACGTACCACGTCCACGCCGCCACTGCTTTGGTTGTCACCCTTGTGATCTGTCGTCTCGCCTCACAGGTGACCAGTTTCTGTTTCCACTATCTCCATAGCTTTGGCAATTTCCATAGCTTTTGACAGGGTGAGATTTCCTTCTAACAGCAGCTTCTTCTGTGTTGTAGCATTCCGTAATCTCGACACTAGCTGATCCGTGAGCTGTTCCTCTAATTTCTTGCCAAATTCACAGCGCTCTGCGAGATGTCTCAGCTTTGTCGTGAACTCCGCAACTATCTCTCCTTCCTTTTGATGTCACTTCCTGAACTTGAACTTCTTCGCAATCGCCAATGGCTTGGGAGCTAGCTGGTTGGACAGCATTTCGTTAGTTCGACGTAAATTTTCATTGCTGGTAATTTAGGTGCCGTCAGGCTACGGAGAAGCCTGTACACTCTGCTGCCAATAATAGTAAGGAATACTACCACCCTCTTCTTTTCTACACTGTCACCATTACCTGCGAGCCTTTGGGTACTGATCTAACTTTTCTTTGTATTCTGTCCACTCTGTCTTGTTTGGATCACATTCTTCTACTCTTCCCAGCATATGGCCTGCTTGTAGCATCCTCGTCGGGTATTATAATTCCTTACAATCAACTGTATACGCACAGACAACTAGGCACTAGCTCTACTAGGCTCGCTACAGCTCTTCTAATCTCTAACAACCAATACAAGTCTGTAGTAGTAACTTAATCCTTATTAATAACTCTTCCTACTGATTAGGCTCAATACACCACAGATGAAAACCGTATCGTAAGCAGACTGTATCTCGGAATTCCAACTTATTTAGATGAAAGCCATGTTTTCTATGTGCACAGCAGTCAGCCAGGTAGAGGCTTCTTTTTCTTTGGCTAGCTCAAGAACACGTTTCAGGTCTCCAGTAATCCTTTCTTCAATCTTGATAGCTTTGGCCCTGATTGTCAAAGTTTTCTCTCGTTTCGTTGACAGTTTGAGTGAAGATTGCTGCTCTAGAACATCATCTAGTCCGTCTCGTTGTTGTAGGATGAGTTTGGTAAGGGGTGTGGTAACCTTCTGAGAGATGTTGAACTCTTTTGTAAGCAAATTTGAATTTTTAAAATTCAGACCGCCAAATTGACTCAGTAGAGCAAAGATATCTCTAATGACGTCTCAGGTGTTGAACGGCCTGTCAGAGCAGGTAGCAATTTCTTCTGTATTGCAGATTCAAGAGGCTGGAGGAATTGACCTAGGTTTTCATTTGTTTTTGCAGCATATGTCCAAGTTCCAACAGCCCAAGGGTAAGAGCAGAATATGCCGCGTGTGGTTGCGATTGTGCGATCAAATGAAGCTTCTCTATCTCCTGAGTCCAGCATTCAACTTTCTTCTTGGCAAACTCATTGCAGTAGTCTGTTGTGCAGCACTAAGGTGTTGTTTTTTGATGATTAACCAAGACTTTTTTGCATTTGGCAAGTATCCATAATGCAGGCCGTGGTCAGTCAGTTTGTTCTACCGTGACGACAAGGAAGATAGTGTACCACCTCTAGCATCATCATCTGCATACCAGACTTGCTTTGTGCCTTCAGATTGTACTTTCTTCATCAAGGGAATTGTTGTGAGAGCATACATCGGCATTGCTAGTGAATTACCTTGGGTTGTACTTTCCTTGCATAGGATTGTTTTGCCACCAACAAACAGATTGGGTGGTTGATGGTAGGTGTTCACTAGTACAGGCCAAATTGCGGGACAGCTGATAGAAATGTTTGCTAGTGCCACTTGTCTGGTTAGGTTGATTATGTGTTGCTATACCTCTCTATGATGGGCAAGTGGGGTCTTTACCCCCATCTGGGCACCCACCAACCCGGCAGGTGAGCCCAGCAGGGTACATGTTTCTGTGTAGTCCACACGGCGATCAGTGACTAGGCAATTCGATATAGATTGCAGGCATTACGGTGACCGCGAACTCATGAGAGCATGCCTAGCGGATATCAATGACCACCAGGAAAGCACTGAACGTCATCGTCAATGGACTGTTCGCCAGACTACAGAAACTCTCCAACGACTGAAACGAGTCATAGTCTCATTGATAAAGCTAGAGAAACATGAGAAAGAAAGACAGACATGTTTCATAATTTAACGTTGTCACTGGGATTTGAACCCCCAAACCATGGAGCGGTAGCCATTGTCACTAACCATTAAGCTACGGCGGTGGCTATTGTCATGCTCAACCAGATCAGTCTGGTTTGTAAAGTCTGTTACAATTACCGGAAACAAACCCTACTTCAGAAGTACTTAGAATATCACGGTTGTCTAGAAAGAAGACATGACTTTACGAAGGATCCGAGTAGATCCCAGAAGCACTATTTTCTGTAAGTGCTGCAGATTGTGATGACCTGGAATAATATACAGCCACCGTGCAAACTTGCGTGCACTGTGCCCAAAGCTCCCAAGACCACCGGAACCACCAGTGTTTGACAATGCCACATGCGCATTATCTCCACTCGCAAGTCGCTGTACTTTGCCAACTTCTCAACATGTTTCTTGCCAATGTTGCCATTAGCAGGACAGCTGATATCAATAAGAAGACAAGTGTTTGTCTTCTTATTTCTGAGACAGATGTCTGGACGATTGGCTTTGATCTTCTTGGCAGTGGGGATGGTGGTATCACACATCATAGTAATGTCATCTGTCTCCACAAGCCTTTCAGGATGATGCCGGTACCATCTGCTCTCCACTGGAACCTCAAAATGGCGACAAACATCCCAGTGAATGATGGGGGCCACCTGATTGTGTCGATCAGTGTAGTCCATCGGTGCCAAAGCACTACAGCCTGCCACAATGTGGTCGACTGTTTCCAGGCCTTACACTGCACATGCGGCAAGTCGGACTGACATCACGATGTAGAATCTTGCACTCATAGTACCGAGTCCGAAGAGCTTGGTCTTGAGCAGCAACAACCAGTACGTCAGTTACAGCAGGAAGATTTGCTGCCTTTAGCCATCCGTAGGTCTCTTTGATGTCCACAGGCGGCTGCTCAGTGAGACGGCGATACTGCCCGCGCATAGGCTTCCCGCTCCAGGACCGCACACGAAAAGAACTGTAACACGTACGGTAATGTCTCGCATCTGTTTCAGGCGCTTGCTCAAAGCCATTTTCAACTGAAATGGATGCATTCTCGTGTAAGTTCTGCGACTTGTCGTCCGAAGTAAGACTTCTTCGCAGCTGTGCAGTAAAGCGACAAGCCATGCGCTTGATCAAGTGTGAAGATTTTCTGGAGTCATACTTCCATATCATCTGTCTGAAAAGATCAGAACTGTCAGCAAGGTAACAGTTTAGCCTCACAATACAAGATTGATATGTTGACTCAGTCTGTTGTAACCTCCTACCCCCATCACTGCAAGGAACGTACAGTCGGTTAACGTCTGCAGAAAAGATGGTGGACACCGTGTGTAGAGAGGAGCTTTCTGGTCTGTCGATTGAGCTGCTTCAGGTCTGTTCACCCCCCCCATGATTGATGCCAAAACCGTAAGTGAGAACCGGTAGTACAAACCCATTGATGGCTAGGATCTTGTTCCGACCATACAACTCAGTTCGTACAACCCCTTCACTGTGCGGAAGTACTTACAATGGAGTCTCTCCCGCATCATGCTGTGCTGAATACCGTTACGCTCATCTACACCCAAGTACTTGTAGACTTGACCCGGTTCCAGACTGTTGATGGTGTTCGTTTTCCTGTTGTGTCCAGATAGCCTGCCATTGTCAAAGCGTGCGAGAGCACATTTGTCCAGACCAAACTTTATTTGGATGTCATCAGAGAAGGTACGAACCGTGTGCAACAACCCATCCAACTGATCAGAGTTTCTGCCATACAGCTTCAGATCATCCATGTAAAGTAGATGACTGATGAGCTGACGTTTGGCATTCTCACCATGCTCAGTGGTTATCCGGTTGCTGTAACCGGTTCTGTTCAACTCTTTACTCAGAGCATTGAGAGCCATACAGGAGAGAAGTGGAGAAGTGAGTCACCTTAGAAAATACTCCTCCTGATCTACTATTCTGTATCTTAGAAAATACTTCGCCTTGTCTTGATCGTACTATTCCCGGAAGGAAGCACCATTGATGTCCTCCAAGACTTCATCACACGTGACAGGAACCTGCACAAGACTGGACTGATCTTATGCATCTGAAGGCATTGGAGCAACCAACTGTGTGGCACGCTGTCATAGGCTTTCTGGTAGTCCACCCAAGCCATGCTCGAGCTCTTGTGCCTGGTCTTAGTCTTCGGTAAGCAGCTTGTTGATCAACAGCTGATCCTTTGCAATAGTTGTAGACTTGACTTGGTGACAGACAGTTGATTTGTTTCTTTTTCTTACTGTAACCCAGAATTGTGTCTACACCATTTCCAGATCAAATTTGTTCATAGTCACTTCAAATTCGCGTTATGTCAATTCATATTCTACGTTGTCAATTCAAATTCGTTCACAATCATTTCAAATTGGTCACTTGTCATTTCAAATTCATTCACGGTCTTTTCAAATTGATCAACTGTTAATTCAAACTCATTCACAGTCATTTCAAATTTGCTACTAGCACATATATGCCACTTACACACAACTGCAATTTTACTGATTGACCAGATTGAAACCGGACATAGATTCTGTAAACTGAGCAAATACACTGCATCACACAAACGATATTCTAACAGTACAGTACACGATGAAGCACAACACCAAGTTAATTAAGCCATCTCATGTCCATTTCCAAGAGGCAGATCACATCTGTTCATATTACATAAGGTTGGCCAGTGCCTTTGACTAAAACAACAGACAACCAGCTGTGGATCTAAAGTTGATTCAACACTGCTTCTTTAGCAATTTCTTTCGTAATTGGCATTTTTGTGCGACCTGCATGTGTTGTGCCTTGTAGGTTGTTACAGAGAGTCTTCTTGATACTGCCTTCACGAATAGTCTAATTACTAAACTACGACAGGAGTTTGCTCAATAGATTAAAGCCCATCCGAATTGAAAATACTAACCAAACTACGTCGGGCAGTGCAATCGACATGAATCTACATGATAATTAGCACGACACAGTGAATTTGAAATGACTGTGAATGAATTGACATAATGCTAATTTGAAATGGAAAAGTGTGAACTTGAACTGACAACGTATGAATTTGAACTGACACAATGCAAATTTGAAGTGACTATGGACAAATTTAATCTGGAAATGGTGTAGAAAGCTTGCCATTGACAAAGTGTGCAACAGAACATTTGTCCAGACCAAACTTCTCTAGTTGTCATCAGAGAAGGTATGAACTGTGTGCAACAACACTTTTTCAGCTGATCAGAATTTTTGTCATACAGCTTCAGATCATTCTTGTAAAGCAGATGACTGACAAGGTGACATTTGGCAGTCTCAGTATGCCCTGTATTCATTCAATAGCTGTAACCAGTACTGCATAACTCCACGCTGAGAGAATTAAGAGCCATGCAGAAGAGAAGAGGAGGAAGTGAATTACCTAGAAAATACCTCACCTGATCCGCATGAGCCTCGTCTTGATGGTACCATTCCAATAGGAAAGAACCATTGATGTCTTGCAACTGTTTATTAAATGTGACAGGAACCTGCATAAGACTGGACTAATCTTATGCAGCTTATTGTCAAGCTTGACTTGTACTTGACTGTAGTCTTGTACTTGACTACAATCTGTTTGTGATCTATTGAAATTTTAGCTCTTGAATTTTGTAGGAGTCCTTTGAAAACAGCCATGTTGATATGACTGTTATTTATCGGTTGAGCCCATTTCAAAGCTGCCTTACCAATTTCCTAGCTGTCAGGCATTTTACTTTATAATTATCTAAGTTGGTAAGTGGTTTGTAATGTTCACTTGCATGTGTGACAGAGACGTGTATCATACCAAGAGAATGCAGCGAGTCTTTTGTGTGAAGTGGACTTGTGACAACAAGTTTGTTCTTTCTGGCAGTGATGAAACAAACATTAGACTTTGGAAAGCTCAAGCCTCCGAAAAGCTTGGTTCGGTATGTACATTTGTAAAGTGCTATTCTTTCATCCATGACTGGCTATGATTGATTGATACACAAACCAATCTTATTCATTGTATTTAATTTACTAGTAATTGAAACTGTGTTTACACCCTTGCTTCCACAGTTATGAGCCTACTGAAAACCACAATATAATTGTTGCGAAGAATTACAAAATTAGAAGCTGATTTCCTTTTAAGCACAACACTTGTGGACATCTGTATAAAATTTACCTATCACCTGTCGTTTCCTGTGAGTATAAAGGGCATAAATAGTCTGTAGTCGTAAAAGTACAGTAATGACAGTCATCATATCTGGGACATAAGTATTGCTCTTGGTTATGCAATAGTAGATTCCCGTAGTGAGTCATAAGCAATGAAGGCAACTGATTTCATGTAAGCAGTTGTAGTCAGCTAAGTTTATATGTTTATATATCAACAAGATTTACTGATAACAAACTTGAATTACACTGTTTTAGTAAAACTTGCATGAATGTTTCGGATCTGATTGGTTGTTTGTCCATTGTCTGTGGTGTACAAAAAATTGCAGATACTGGTGCATGATTGGATCGAAATAAGAGTGTGGCACATTCCTGAGCATGACGGACATAGCCAGCCAGTCACACATTCACACACAGTCACAGACCATAAGTCCCTCTGCTGACGTGAACATTGATGACTGTTAACTTTCCTAATGATGATGCATTTGTGAAACACAGTTGAAATTTCTTTGATTTTATGCATGAAATAGCTGATGTGGCTGTTCTCTTGATCAATAGTGTGAGAGAGAAAACAGAGAAATAGTGTAGCACACCTAATTTACTATAGGTTTGCATGCAACCCAAGTACCTATTCTTCACTCTTCCACATTCAATTGCTAATACGTTTCATGTTGAAGTTCCGTAATGCTAGGTACTGATTAGTTAGCTACAAAGCAGAATTGCAAGCGCGAGGTGTGTGTGTGTGTGTGTGTCCGTCCGTGCATATGCTGCCCTGATATATATATTGATTCAAAACAAGTTGTAAAACAACAGAGAAGCTCGGGTAAAACCAAAGACAGGCCAGGTGATGTTTTCCATCCAAATTTCTGGAATTGATGACTTGGATACTTGACATCACAATAAGAAACACATTGCAACCATTACACATCCCTAGAGTTGCTGAAACATCAGGAATCGTGGCAGAAGTGGCTGAGATGGACAAGGATGATCGTCATGATTGTCATGATGCAGGAGTGACTTCTGCCTATGGGTGTTTACCCATTTTTTAAATACTTGGACTTTGGTCACCAGATAGCCTAGAACTTTGAAATCAATAGCTTTGAAAGTATGTGCTTTGCTAGCTGTTCCTTTCTGGAAGGCTTTCAAGAACTTGTTAGGGCAGCATACTGTAAAATTATGGCTTTATAATGCTAGAATGATTTCAGCCGCATGCTTGCAGAAATAATGATTATTTAACTTGGGACGTTCCTGTATGTGAGTGAATAGTTTTGAGTGTACCCACAGTAGTGGTGGGTACATGTTTTGTATGTATATGTAAATAATATCGTATTGGTGGGAATTTATTTTGCTGCTTTGCTAAGAAATTGACAAAATAAGCATATTGGCAGCTTTTATTTGGTGGTTGAACTTCATTTGATAATCGATATATGTATGATATTTCCCACCCACTAGTTAATTAAGTGGCCGCATCATCAAGGAATTTGTGATTGACAGCTGCGTTTGTGACAATCACATTTCCTAACCCTATGATGAAGAATTGCTGCGTCACTGCAAAGAACATGACCCGGATGACTTCTCCTGTTTAATCATAGCTTCACGGCCTCATTAATTAATTCTCATGTTAAATTTCCTGCTAGACAGGTATAGGCACAACAGACAGCAAGCAAGGATTACTTTTATCATCTTGTAGCCTCATCCGTGTGATGTACTGCCACATCGCCATTAGATACCTGATCCACATGGGTAATTACGTCAGCATATCCCAGTGGGCCAAATTAATGGCGGATTTTATATTGGCGTTCCTTGAAAAATATGCCAATCTGCCAAAATAAATTTGCCATCAATATTTCATCTTATACGGTATATATATAATAGTGCAGTGATGAATCAACCTGTTTGAACGTATTGCAAAGATTTACTGTTAAAACAAGTGGTTTTGACTTTGAATTGCCTAGTAGACATGGAAGACTTAGTGTGTGAGAGATAGTATTATTTTAGGCCGTAACAGAGCTTAATTGTTCTTGTTCTTGTTGTGACATTCTATAATGCAATAGAATAGTAATGGTAAAGAAGGTCAAGTGGTAGCAATGCCAGACAATACCTCTTTTAATGTATTGTATTGTAGCAGAAAGCAGACGGTTCTCATCAGGTTATTTATTTTCTTGTACAGTAATGATAAAAGCGATTGAATTAATTAACATAATTAGTGAACAAATCATTGTGGCAATTAGAATTGAGCCATACTTTAATGACAAAAATATAAGCATACATTGTACTAGTTAAAATGCAAAGCATTGTTGGGGCGAGCTTCAGTGAGGACAGACAGACCCAAGACACAGTGATTGTCATCGCGGAGAACATGCACGTCTAGGTATATCACTAACGTAAATTTCTTTGTTTGTATTCTCGTAGTATTACCGTGGCATGCAGCAATCAGTTGTGAACATCCTCCTCTTTTGATTCGTAGACACAAACTGATTCGTCTACACTTCTGCAACGCTGAATGCAAACCACTTTGTAGTGTGTATGTATGCTCATATTGTTTGTAGTTACTTTAGCAAAGAAATTTACTTGTAAATTTGTCCGCTTCGAGTCAAGCTATGAGTATTTCATTCACAGACGGACATGTGCGTTTGGACATCTTGGAGAACATGGCTAGAGCGCTAACATAAATTTCTTTGTACAAGTGATGGGTTCTCACATCTAGTTGAATTTTTGACCGCAGTCATCAAGCCATCTCTAGAAGCTCGAGTCTGTTTGCACATTCTCGTACTAATCTCATAGGACAGACGCACAGCAACCTGGAGAGCCGTAGCTATTACACCTACACCTGCATTGTGACATCACAAACTATCATGTCTGTGATTGGCTCAAAATCAACGTACGACCGACCGTACCTATGTTCCATCACACACATGTCAACACAGTACAGTACACATAGGAAGGGTCTCGCCCCAACTGCTTTCACGTTGAGAACCAACATACGTTTGAATATGTATGTATTGATGTCTCTTGCCGAATATATTTATAGTTGATGTTGTGTCTTTCTGTAGTCACAAAGTAGAATGGTTATTGTTACACAGGCAATAAATTGACAAGTAGAATTAATTAAGTAATTAATTAATTAATGGTACAGAATTTGTAGTAGAAGTTAGACTTTTGCTGTGTAACTGGTGATTTGTTTGTTCCAACAAGGAGGAATGACTTCGAATGTTCTATGTTGGTTTGCATTCAACTTTAAGTCTAATCTATTTGCTTGTGTTGTTGGCAGTCACCAATCCATGATGAGTTGTTTGTATGGTATCCTTGGTCTAGAAGTACATTAGATTGTGCAGTCTTCATTTTCTTACTTTGAGGAATGGCTGAATATAGTCTTTTTATTACAAAGAGTTTCATACATGACACACACACACACACACACGCACACACACACACACACACACACACACACACACACACACACACACACACACACACACACACACACACAAGCATGCATATTACACAATGGATATGGATATATCTGAAAGGTATTGCTATATTCTTGAATTCCAGATGTGTGCGTAACTCAGAGTGTGCACATTAACATATTGAGAAATATGTTGTACTATTTGTAGTGAGAATATGGACAGTAAAATATGTTCTCAGACAAAATTTATTCATATTAGAATGGTACCAAATGTCATTAGAATAATTTTTATTAATTACCACATGTACACAATACACAGTACAACTGAGATTGTGTGAACTGTGACGACGTGACACCATCCATGCACATGAGTGCAAGATCTTGTCTCCATTGTAGCTTGCTCCACGCCAAAGAGCTGCCTTAGATTATTCCTACAAGCTGAAAGAGAAGTACAAAGAGCATCCGCAAGTGAGGAGAATATTGAGGTAAAATTCTAACAGAAAAGTTCAACCTGGTGTTTAGTGGATGTTGCCATAGACGCAGGAACCGGGCCTGGGGAGGGAGTCAACTTTTCCAGAACTGCCAATGTATAATAAGGATGGCAGACATAGAAACTGATAACACTGACATGACATACAATACTACTTCACTAACACTGTAGTGTTAAGGTTGGTTTTCCTGTTTTGGCTATGTAGCATGCATATATGTGATTAATTAATAATACATTTAGCTATGTTGTGCAGAGCCACGCCCTCCTAGGCAAATGGGTGCCCTTCAACCAAATCTAGGTTCCTATGCCTATGGCTGCATAGAAACGTAATTGTATACAGTTAGTAACATGTTTGTCTTTAGGCATAGGCATGTTCCAAAGCTTGTGTACAAGCAAGGAAAAGAAAAGAAAATAATGATGCTTTCAAGGCAACGAAAACAAGAGAATGTTCGTCGACACAGTAAACCAGATAAACTACCCTCAAGGCAACCTGAAAGGAAAAAACACATAGTGTCTGTTGTAGTGTAACTATTCGAATACTGCAGTAGATCTTGTATGTGTCAGGTGGTAATGTTCTTGCAATTGCCTTACAAAGGTAGGTTTACTGTAAGCCTAGCGTTACAGTTCTTCTCAACTCTGCTAGAATATTTTGTCACGTCTTCACGTTTCGATAAATTAGGATATATTATATAATGAATACTTGCCGAGCGTAGTGAGGACTGTTACAAATTATTTACTTCTATTGGAAGATCCGGTAGACCATAAATTTCAATGACTCAAAATAGTTGATTACAATAGTGTGATTTCATGGCGGATGGAGAAGAGATGTCGATGTCACAGCTGCAGTCTTCAGGGCTAGCAGCTGCAGATCAGGTAAAGTCAGAAGATCTGCAAGCACCGGAAGAACTAGAGGAAGAAGGGGAAGAATTAGAAGGAACAGAGATGTGGCCTGACGCAGAAGGAATCTACAGACGCCAAAGCCAACGCAAGAAACCTAGAGTACGTGTGTACGTCGTTCTTGAAACGTTGTGAATAAAGCAAAGGAGGAATTTAGGTCGAATACCGGGAGATGGATGAACAACTGGAAAGATTGACTGACGAAGAGGCAATCTCAGACAAATTGCTTGAGATGGAGGATTCATCAGAATCAGAGCAATCAGAAGGAGAGGAGCCTGATACGCCCACAGGTATCACACACACACACACGCACACACACACACACACACACACACACACACACACATACACACACACTTTCTTCTTTCTTTTTCGCTACTCAATAATGAGTTCACGACTTCCATTCAGCATTTGTTTACAATTTGTCTTTGATGAGCACATTCATGCGCAGAGAGTCCAATTCTGGAACGACGTATTCGATGACATATTACAAACGTTCTTTGTACCAGTAGTCAAGTTTTGTGGTGTATAGTTGTGCCGCATTAGTCTCTATTCTTCAATTTTGTCAATTGTACCTTCCTCGTAACAATCTAAACCTAATCTCATTTTTCTTCCACATTGAACGGTCACATGCTATCATTTCCCAATTTTTGATCAATATCGACATTCTGTAGATTGTGTCTTAAAGTGTCTTTGAACCTCAACTTCTGACCACCAGCTTTTCTTGGTGCATCTAACAACTGACTGTATAGCACTTGTTTTGGTAGACGTCTCTCATCCATTCTTGCGACATGACCTACCCACTTTAGTTGCGCGCGCGCGCGCGCACACACACACACACACACACACACACACACACACACACACACACTGGAATTCCGCTGTTGCGGGGATTTGTGTACCCTAGCGCTTTGCTCGCGATTCCAGACTGTCGATTCGATGCTCCAGACCTCATGTCGGGTACACATATCACCGGCCATGACGCAAAGCTGCTGGTGATTTTGGACCTTGGTGATTTATGTACCCTTGTGCTTTGCTGGCCGTCCCAGATTGCTTTCAAGCTACCCACGATCGTTCTGCAAACTCTCATTTCCCGATCATCTAGTTTGTAAATGGTTAACTAAAGAAAGAAATTTCTCTCGACAGTTAACTTGTGCACCTGTGACTGGAAGATGACTATGAAGAAGCCGGATGATGACTGTGATCACACAGTCACATGTGACTCAATTGGATAATGACTGCAGCACATGCTTAGTGTACACCAGATATCTAAGACACAGGTCTAGCACTGAATTCAGTAGATACAGGTTGTTGCAGTTGTGCAGTTGAAAGTGTCTACAGTCACAAGCAGTTGTGTATCATAGCACATAGAATTGATTCGTGCACATTAATGCACCTACAGTGATGTCTCCAGTTGCTAAAAGAAACGAGAACTGCAGGCTTGTAGATTCGTCTATGCCCGCAACTGAGTTTGCAATCCTCTCCAACTAATGTTGAAGTGAATATCCTTCGTACGTCAACAATATCAAGCTGGTCATGCCTAGGCAGCAACAGATTGATTACTAGACCTCACCTCACAAAACAACACCTAGGACTAGTAGGTATTCCGTATCAACTGCTTGAAACGTTTTAGCCACGGCTTGGGACGGCGAGCTAAGCACAAGGGTACACAAATCACTGGGGTCTGAAATCAGACAGTGTGATAGCACTCTCTATGTAGCGATGTGAAGAATCTAAAATGGCCACCCATGCAAAAGTATCCAAACTCGTCCTAGCCACGTTTCTTATAACTGAGTACCAAATCTCAGAGCCACCTAACACTCGACTGTAAACAGTCTGAATGGTAGCAAGACTACTAACGGCGACTAAGCGTCTCAGAAGCCGTCTATCGGCAAGTAAAAAACTAGATTTATTCTTTCACATTTCACTTTTGTCAGCCTCACTCGAAGCAGCTACAACGACGAGAGTCATATGAAACGATACGCTCTTGTCCGAGGAATTGCACTGACCCAACAGCTAGAGCTGTGCACCTGTGCACCCAATATGAGTCAACTGCTGCTACACAGTTCACGTAGGACTTCCACAACGCCATGTTGTTCCATTCACGTGTTTACATGATAGCTACATGTAATTACTTATTATTAGTTGGTCGAAACTACGGTTCGGGAGATTGCTGCCACTTCCACAGTGTGCTTACAGTTGTGTGTAGTTGAACATGTACGTCTATGCTTAATGGGTGCTTTCTCTGTGCATGTAATCGTGTAGGCTTCCCTGCAAGATGCGTGGGAGTTGTTTATTGATGCAATCAATGTTAGGTACATCCGTCAGCTGCTAGTAACGTACCGGTACTGTACATCAATCAAAGTATCGAATCCCAAAGCTGCATACGTCATTTCCAAACCATGCACACACATGTACTCACAGTAGCAACACAGATTGGAGCAAGACAAAAACAACTTCATCTACGTAGCTAAAAAATGAATGACACAAGTATAAAACGTTTTGAGAAAATGATGGGTATGTAGGGATGGGACAGTGTTCTAGCCAGGGTTTCTGCAAAATGTGGCAGCAGGGAGGGATTCCTAGAAAGGGGCATGTTCTTTTGTAAGGGGTATTGTTTTGATGTGGTTATGGTTTGTTGTAAACGTAGCCCTGGGTAAGTTTTTTGTGACTTTCTTTGCTTATTAATAAACCTAGTCTGAATAACTTGGCTGTTTTAAGATGATCTTTGGGGAAAGAGAATTATGTGTTTGCATATCAATGTTTTGTAAGGACAAGTATAAGTATGTTTATATAGGTATGCCACATTCTCGTTAAGTTATGATGATTCCCATATTGTAATAAGATCTGTTAGAGCACACAACATGGAAACATACTGTATGACCTTCCAGCATAGTAAATAGCACACTTGCTGAGGCCATAATTGGCACTTTCTGTGTAAGTATAAAAGGTCAAAGTGAACAGTGAAGATGAGCATGAATAAGTACATACCATCCCTACATACCCATCATTTTCTCAAAATGTTTTTATACTTGTCATCAGCTATGTTTTATACTTGTCAAAGCTACTTTGCATCATGGCGGGTGATATGTGTACTCAACATGAGGTCTGGAGCATCGAGTCGATGGTCTGAAATCACGAGCAAAGTGCGAGGGTATACAAATCACCGGGTGCACAAATCCCCGTAACACCGCTAATACCCATTATGCACTTCTGCATCACAGAAGGGTAAATTTTTGCCAGGAAGTGCGGTCATTGGCTTGACACCGAGTGTCATTGTATAGTATAGTATCAACCCTCCTGTTCTTTGGTCCATGGCGTTTCACATTAAGCAACTTGCTTCTCAGCAGCAACGTTTGTAGACAAGAGGTGTTTATCTGTTCTAATTAATTATGTGACCAAGCCACTGTAATCTTTGATGTTGAATTTGATGATCAATTGGTTCTTTCGTGGCAGATTTCAAGTTGATGGTATTTCTTATCTTGTTACACCCAAGATAGATCTAACACAGCTCATATGAAGAGTGGTCAGTCTTCGAATGTCTATCCCGAATATCTAAGTCTCACAACCATATATTTAAACTGGCATCACTAGAGACCTAAAGACTCACAGTTTGATGTTCTTGCTAAATCCTTGGTTGGTGGAATGAACGAAATGTCCTGCTAGCTTTCTGAATATGTTCAACAACCTCTGCGTGATAATCCCAGACTTTAGTGACAAGGCTGCCCAGATAGCAAAATTCAGAAATATTCTTCAGAACACAGCCAGCTATCAAGATGTTTGCTTCTTCAGCACCAATGCTCAAGATTTTAGTTATTTCAGTGTTGATCCCTCATACCCCATTTCATATAATCATTGTGAGAGCATTCACTATCCATTGCAACTTACTATTTGACGTACCTATTAGAGCCAAATCATCAGCACACAAACGCGCACACACACACACACACACACACACACACACACACACACACACACACACACACACACACACACACATGCACGCACACACACCTAAAATCCTAAATCCTAAATGTCAGGAGCTGCCTCTCAGAGGTCACGCCCCCCAGCTGTTAAGCTGGGCCCTGTGCGCTACTCAGGGAACTCTGGGCCTGCGCTAGCAAACTCCTGGAGCCGGGCCAGGCACTCGCAGGAGCACCGACTTGTGAAGCCAACTGTGGTGTGAGCACCCGAAGTCTCACCAGGACCCCAGTGGCTGATGTCACGTCACAGCCGATGGCCGCTTAGGACCCCAGTCAATGACCAGGTACTCATTTATACTCCTGAGTCGAGAGAAGCAAATGTGTGTTAGTTTCTTGCTTAAGGAAATTATGCCATAGCTCGCCATCACTGTGACTTGAACTTGCGACCCTTTATGGTCCCGGATGTAAACACTCCATAAGATGACTCTCTAACCAACTGAGCTATCACTCCACGCACGCGCACGCACACACACACACACACACACACACACACACGCTTACTTGAGCTGTCCATCCTCAAGGATGATAACAGTATCCTTATGGACAAAATGACAACAAAGGAGGCATCTTATCTTAATTACATTTTCTATGGCGATCTACTGATGTACACCACAAAATTGAGAACGTCTTGTGAGGTCTCCTTTCTTCCAAAAAGGACTTCCACTTTTGACAATGAAACTTAAATTGCTTCTCAGTTGATGGATGTTGATCTCCACTTGTTGAACTACTTGTTCTTCCTCTGTCTATAAGATTTTCTACACGGTTCTTTCCTGTGCCAGTTTGTAACCATTTTTTGTGGTGTAAAAATTTTTTATATGATACAAGACTACCTTTTCTTTACACCATGACAAGGTTGTTTGAAATTGATTCTCCAAACAGCATTTGGTTAGTAAGTCGTCCATCATCCATTCGAGCGACATGACCAAGCCAACGTAGCCAATTGTTTATTAATTAAAATAGCTGACATTTATTCTTCAGTTCCAAAGTCCTTTGCTATTTCACAAGATGGAATTCGATTTTTTCATTGCTGATATTTGGTAATTCCTAAGATGGAGCGAACACACTGATTGTGAAAAGTCTGTAGATGTCTTGAATTATTAGATTTGACTGTCCATGTCTCTGACACATACAAAAGAATGGGTTAAGACCACTGCTTATACA
Organism: Corticium candelabrum; assembly: GCF_963422355.1. Classification (NCBI taxonomy): domain Eukaryota; kingdom Metazoa; phylum Porifera; class Homoscleromorpha; order Homosclerophorida; family Plakinidae; genus Corticium; species Corticium candelabrum. Next base: position 5,641,992 of record NC_085100.1, on the reverse strand, counting down.
CTGACCTTTTAGTATCAATAGACAAGTGTTTATTGTGAAAGATTGAACTTCGTAAACATCCAACAACTTTGTGCATTACGAAAACGAATGGAATTTCCTATCTAATTTTGTAATCTGCTGTAATGCAGCTTTTAAGTTATACAAAGCTACTGACCATTTCTATAAGTCCTCTTGCAACCCATACTAGTTTAGTTGCAAGGTCATCGTAAAACAAATCTTTTCCAAGAATCTGTCCTTTTTTTAAACTTACAGTACCCCAATCCTGTGCTGCTTCAACAAACTTCTTGCCATAATTTGAAAATCTTCTCTTGATGTGGCATACAGAGTCGCATTATCTGCAAACTGGGATTCTATTATCAAACTATTAGAAAGTCAAACTTTGGCAGTTCTATAGTCAACAAGTCTTTTGCCACATTTAAATTCAA